>NC_058410.1:13682140-13982140 GCF_002201575.2 Neomonachus schauinslandi | reverse complement strand
TGTTAATGTTAATGTCTAAGTATGTAAAAACTTTGTATTATTTTTTCACCCTTATTCCTATCTTTCAACCTTAGTTCCACTAAGTTAAATATTTGCTAAACCTTCTACAAATATTTTATGTTTGAAGCTCATTCTTTTGTAGACTTGTCATGAAGTGATTATGGGAATGATATTCCTTGAAGTCTTCCATATTTATAGCTGCTTGCCTGTGGCTTTTATGTTGAAGACAAGTTTGGCTGTACATAAAATTTTTGTCTCACATTTTCTCTCCTTTAAAATCTTTTTTAAAAGTTGCTACATTCTTTTTCTAACATAAATGTTGCTTTGGAAAATTCTTGTATTAACTTGAATGTTATTCCCTTATAAGTGATTTTAACTTATTGTCTGGAAACTAAAGGGATTGTTCCTCCTCATTATTAAAAAAACCAGTTATTTTGGCTTACAGTATGGCCTGAGGCTGATCATTTCTGGTCAGTTTCTCAGGTACACAGTGTGCTTTGCTCTTTACTATTCCATTTCAGGAAATACTTTCCAATCATGGTTTTAAATACTTCTTTTTCCATTAGTTTGGTTTTTTTCTTTGAAGACTTTAATTATAAATATGTGGTTTTCTTATTTTCTGTCTTCAATGTCTATCACATTTCTTATATCCATTTCCTATGGTAGCTACAACAAATTACCACAAATTTTGTGAGTTAAAACTACACAAATTTATTATCTTAGAGTTGTAGAGGTCAGAAGTTGAGGTTGGCTGGTTTGTGTTCCATCTGGAAGTTATAAAGGAGAATCTCTTTCCATCTTTTTCAGCCGATAGAAGCTGTCCACATTCTTTTTAATTTATTTTTTTATTATGTTATGTTAATCACCATACATTATTACATCATTAGTTTTTGATGTAGTGTTCCATGATTCATTGCTTGTATATAACACCCAGTGCTCCATGCAGAACATGCCGTTTTTAATACCCATCACCAGGCTAACCCATCCACCTACCCCCCTCCCCTCTAGAACCCTCAGTTTGTTTTTCAGAGTCCATAGTCTCTCATGGTTCATCTCCCCCTCTGATTTCCCCCCCTTCATTCTTCCTCTCCTGCTATCTTCTTCCTCTTCTTCTTTTTTTTTTTAACATGTAATGTATTATTTGATTCAGAGTTACAGGTCTGTGATTCAACAGTCTTACACAATTCACAGCACTCACCATAGCACATACCCTCCCCAATGTCTATCACCCAGCCACCCCATCCCTCCCACCCCCCACCACTCCAGCAACCCTCAGTTTGTTTCCTGAGATTAAGAATTCCTTATATCAGTGAGGTCATTTGATACATGTCTTTCTCTGATTGACTTATTTCACTCAGCATAATACCCTTCAGTTCCATCCACGTCGTTACAAATGGCAAGATTTCATTCCTTTTGATGGCTGCATAATATTCCATTGTAATATATATATATATCTCACATCTTCTTTATCCATTCATCTGTCAATGGACATCTTGGCTCTTTCCACAGTTTGAAGCTGCCCACATTCTATGGCTCATGGCCCCGCATCACTGTGACCTCCACTTCTGCTGTCACATATCCTCTGACTTTGACACTCCTGTCTCAGTCCTATAAATACCCTTATAATTATACTCTACCCATCTGAGTAATCCAAGATAATCTCCCATTTCAACATCTTTAACTTAATCACAACTGCAGGATCCTTTGGCTATGCAAGGCAATTTTCACAGGTCCTGGGGATTAGGATGTAAACATCTTTGGTGGGGGGCATTATTCTGCCTACTACGCACACATTTTTCAAATCCTGTTTCTTTTTTCAAATCATTTTCTTTATGTCTGTTTGATTTCCCCTCAGTTTTCTTCTTTCTTATTCCTATTTCCCTTACTCTGCATTTTATAGTGTCTCTTTACTCTTGTGTTTTTCTAAATTAGTGTTCTTTTATGAAATATTATTTTCTTTATTCTTAACTCTTTACTGGTACCTATTAATTTCTTCTGAGTTTTTCTATTTCTTGTTTGTGCTGTTTTTATCAAAGCTTTAATTGTTGTCTAATACTGAAATATTATATTGCAGTTTTCATCTGCTCTGTGAGCTCATTTTTCTGATGAGTTCTTACTGTTTGTCTTAATTTATTAAGGTCTCATTTATCTTTTCATTGTAATGATTTTGTATGACATTAGAAAGAGTTTTTTCCTGTTGTCTCTCATATTTGAATGAGCAAAAAAATAAGATGATATTTCCTGGGATATTAGGAGAAATGCAGACTTGGGAGGCTTTCTCTGAATCACACTGTAAGAATTTCTTTTTCTCTTTTTACCAATAAAGATTAAATATATACCCTTTCTCTGTAGCCATTTGTTTGGTTCTCGAAGCTATGTCTGGCTTAGAAAGATTTTCTGCTTCTTGTCCCTGGGGTTCACAAGGCTTGTCTTCCAAAGTACTTTCATATTTCTTGGGGGTTCCTTTCTGTGAGCCCCTCAAAAATATTATTTTCCTACTGCCCACCTGTCTCTCTCTCTCTCTTTTTAAGATTTTATTTATTTGAGAAAGAAAGAGAGAGAGAGTATGCATCCATGGGAGCATGAGCCCGGGGAGGGGCAGAGGGAGAGGGAGGGTGAGAAGCACACTCCCTGCTGAGCTCAGAGCTCAATGCGGGGCTCACTTTGGGGCTCGATTCCAGGATCCCAAGATCATGACCTGAACCAAAATCAGGAGTCAGCCTCCCAACCAACTGATCCACCCAGATGCCCCTGTACTGGTTTTTCTATCTTGTTTTCTGGAGATATTTGAGAGGTTTAAAGCAACTGCACTGCTAGCACAATGTTACAGAAATGCTGACATGCATTTCAAGAGAATCATTATAGTTACTGTGTTGAGATTGGACTATAGGAGAATGATAAGGAAGCAGGAAGAGTAATTTCTGGACCACTGCAGTAACCCAAGTGATAGATGAAGATCACTTGGATGATGTTTATCAAAGTTCAATTCTGGCTGTTTCCTGAAGGCAGAGCTGTAAGATTCATTGATGGATTGGATGTTGGATGTTAAAAAAAGGAGGTGTTTCACTTATTTGTGGAACATAAGGAATAGCATGGAGGACATTAGGAGAAAGAAGGGAAAAATGGGGGAGGGGATTGGAGGGAGAGATGAACCATGAGAGACTATGGACTCTGAGAAACAAACAGGGTTTTAGAGGGGAGGGGGGAGGGGGGATTGGTTAGCCCAGTGATGGATATTAAGGAGGGCACATACTGCATGGAGCACTGGGTGTTATACGAAAACAATGGATCGTGGATCACCACATCAAAAACTAATGATGTATTGTATGGTGACTAACATAACATAATAAATTAAAAAAAAGAAAAGAAAAAGGAGGTGGAATATTTCAAGGGACATAGTTGTCATTAACTGGGATGTAGAAACTGTGGCTACACCAGACTGAGTGACTGAGTGTCATATTAGTCAGGTTAGGGTTAGGCTATGCTGCAGTAATAAGCCATGAACTCTCAATTTCTTGCATAAGGAATAATATGGCAGCAAGCGGTCTTCCTTCATCTTGTAGCCCTGCCATCAGGAGCATTTTACCTTCACTTTGTCAGAGTAGGGGGGAGGGAGCTGGAGGACCACGCAGGTGGTGACAGGTGCTATTTCTTCTCCTTCTTTTCTTTCTCTCTCTCTGCTATCCTCTTCTTCCACCTCTTCTTCTTCCTCCTCTTTCTCCATTTCAGGGTCTTTCCCCCCTCCACAATCGAAAGTGTCATTCATCACTTCTGTTCGAATCCTATTTGCCAAAATTCAGTTACATGGACACAACTTAAATGCAAATGAGCTAGAAAATTCATTTGCTGCTCACGTGATTTTCCATGCAGTGAATTCCTGCTTGAACACTTTACTGTTTGCTCACTGTTTTATATGTAGAAATTCTTGATACACTCTGATAAATAATTTTTGTATGTTATATATGTTTCAAATATCTCCATTGTCCAAAGCCTGCTTTTTAACTTATAGTTACTTTTGTCATTTGGGATATGTTAATTTTGCAGTGTATTTTTTTTTTTTTAATGATTTGAGCATCCTATACCTTGTTTAAATTTCTTCTTGTCTTGACATCCTAAAGATATCCTATATTTCTTTCAAAGAGTTTTAAACTATTTACCTTGTTTTTTATACTTGCTTATTTAAATTCATCTAGGATCATATTTTATTTTATTTTTCTATCTGGCCTAATTTGTGATGCCACTTCTGTCATATAGTAAGTTTTCCTTTCAGTTCAGGTTTAATTTTTATTTGTTTGTTTGTTTTCATTGTTTCCAAAGTTATTTCCACTGATATATTTCTCTATGCCTGTGCAATAAAATAATTATTTGCCATAGTTTCAAAATAACCCCTAATTCCTCATTTCATTGTTTATCCTTTAATTTCTTAGTTATTCTCATATGTTTATTTTAA
The DNA here is from genome assembly GCF_002201575.2 of Neomonachus schauinslandi. Classification (NCBI taxonomy): domain Eukaryota; kingdom Metazoa; phylum Chordata; class Mammalia; order Carnivora; family Phocidae; genus Neomonachus; species Neomonachus schauinslandi. Next base: position 13,977,690 of record NC_058410.1, on the reverse strand, counting down.
ATATGTATTTTACAATTAACGTCAATTTTTAGCAGAAATCTTATTGCTACATTGAGTTGAATTACACTGATTTATAGATAAATATGGAAATATATACCATACTGAATCCTCTGTTTTATGACATTTGCATATCTTTCTATTTGTATTTTTATGTCTTTTGATAATATTTTCAAATTTTCTCCCTATAGGTGTTATTCATTATTAATTTGGTTATTCCTAGGCTACTTGTACATTTATTTCTATTGGGACTAGACTTTTTAATTTCATATTTTCTTTTTAGATTTCCAATATTTATAGGACCATTATTTTATTGTGTATGTTGTGTATGCATGTATCTAACTACTTGCTAAACTGTTAAAAATTATAGTATTTCATCCAAAGTATTTAGTTTTTGGTAGAGAATATAATTTTTGCTAATAATTTCTTTATAAGTTACTTTTTGTAAAGAAACAGTTCAGAAAAATGCCTGATAAGGTAAGGGCTTAATAAATGTTAGTGTTATAATTTATTTCATTACTACTTTTTTATTTTTTGGTATACAAATGCATTACCTGCAAACAATGACACATTTTCCTGTTTTAATATTTATATTTCATTCTTTTTCCTGTTTTATTGTGTTAGTTTGGAGTATCATAAATGAGTAGAAATGTGCATATATTTCAACATAAGGCGACTTTTGCTACCATGGCTGGCAAATTCTTTTATCAGGTTAAGGTAGTCATCTTCTACTTCTTGTTGGTTAAGAGCTTTGAAATAATCATGAATCCAAGTCGAATTTTATAGAATGTTACTTTGTTTTTTTAAAAGGTTTTTTAAATTTTATTTTAGAGAGAGAGAGCACAGGGAGGAGCAGAGGGAGAGAGAGAGAGAGAATCCTCAAGCAGAAACAGACTACCCTTGAGAATCCTCAAGCAGACTCCTTTGAGCATGGAGCCTGACTCTGGGCTTGATCCCAGGACCCTGAGATCATGACCTGAGCTGAAACAAGAGTCGGCTGCTTAACTGACTGAGCCACCCAGCCACTCCATGGAATGTTACTTTTGCATCTATTTTTAAAAAATATTTTATTCTACTTATTTTATAGAGAGAGTGTGTGTGAGCAGTAGGAGAGGAAGAGGACGAGGGGGAAACATTCCCCACAGAGCGCAGAGCCCAATGCAATGTGATGGGGGGCTACATCTCAGGACCCTGAGATCATGACCTGAGCCGAAACCAAGAGCTGGACACTTAACCGACTGAGCCACCGAGGTGCCCCTACTTTTGCATCTATTGAAATTATGTTTCTTTTCCTTTGGGATGTTAATATACAAATATCATTTCCAGACACTGCAGTACAGGAAGATAAGCTCAAGCAGGTGGCGAGGGGCTGGAATTGGTGTTGAGTGAGCTGATGTACATTCTCTACCTGCTTTGCCCCTTTGGCTTTTCAACATTCACCTCTCCCCATCTTCCAATATTTAAAGTTCCAAAAACCTCATAGTAACTTCAAAATGCTACTGCCTAACATAATGGATTCATTGCTGCACAAACAAAAACAACCTTCTCTCTGAAAGCAATAGCACAAAGTCTCATCAGATTCTGCATTAATTTCTGGTTTATGTTCATTCTTCTATTAGTTCATAACTCAGCAGCCTCTTGATATCCTGTAATCTCTGCACTAAGATATCATTACCATCATTACCCACACATCCTGTATAATATCATTGGTAAGAGTGGAGAGCGGAAAAAAACCAGAATCATATAAAAATAAGAATATAACAGCACGATGCAAAAATGTAGGTGATCATTATAATCCTCATTTATAAAGCTGTTCACAAAGTCATATATGATATATAATAATTTCTTTCTTAACTACTCATTTCACATTTCCTTTGCCTTTTTTTTTCTTTCACATTTCCTTTGCTTTTAACCAATACCTTCACTGGACAGTTTCTTTAGCTGACAAGTGACTTGAAATATATTCCTGGGACATTTGAACTCTTGATTATCCTGCCTATACTAGGGTGCTGAATTATGTCTTTCTCTTGTGCAATCACATATGGGGGCACTAGGAGGGATCCAGCAGGGTTTCCTAAATAATGTGCATTCTCCTCCTTGTCTCCAACCTCACATCAGCACTCCTATCTCCCCTTGATAGTAAGAATCACATACCTGAGACAACACAATAATGAATATATTGTTTGATATTCTTCCTACTTGGAGGAGTTTCTATTCCCATTGTCATTCAAGACCATCTTAAATGGAAAATGTAGAGCCATGATAATCCAATCTTGTGTGATGTCAGGATATCATGAAGAAGCATCTGTAAACCAGGCTTAAGCCTTTTCCTCCTCAGTCATCAAGTCAGAGGGAATTCTGAAGGAGGCTCAGGTGTTTGCTGAGGGCTGAGTCAAGTGCAGCAGGAGCGGCATCCTGGAATGTGAAGACCCCACCATGTTACTAACTGTGTAGTTAGGACCTGCCTAAGCCCAAGAATGTATGTACTTCTTCCACTTGGCATGTCTGTTGGGCATGCCTTTCTTTAGTTGGTGCCTCAGATGACCCCCACTTGATGATGTTCTGCTCATGTCACTTAATTACTTAGTGTCCCACAGTCGTGTGTTCAGTGTCTATTAGCACTTAACAGCAAGCCCCAAACTGTTTCTCAGAAAGAGAACAGTTACTTGTTAGGATGGGCATGGTTTCTTCCACAGCTTCTACTGTGATTCTTACATTTAAGGCCTACCTCAAAATTGTACAGCAGTTTGCTCAATCACAGATAATTTGAGCACTGCTGGATCCAGTGATTGTCATCGGTTAAAGATGGCTTCATATTTTTTTACACTTACTGAAAAGTATTCTAATCCATCACCCTTGAATCTGGAACAAACTTATTAATGTGCTTGATCAATAATGTATGACAGGAGTGATACACAGCCAATTTTGAGCTTTGCCTCTTAAAGGCCCGACAGATTCTACTTTCCCTACTTGGAACTCCAAGCAGGTGTGTAAGAAGTTTGGTCACCCCAGACCCGCCATGCTGTGGGGAAGCTCGAGCTACATGGAATGCCCATAGAAAGAGGCCACGTGGAGAGACTATCTGGCTAGTCCTCAGCTGTTCTATCCTCCAGTGATTTTAGTTATCTTGGCTTAGCCCTGGACATTGCAGAAAAGAAATGCATTATGTCTACCGAGTCCTGACTTTTATGTGTGTGAGCTAGATAAACGATCATTGTGATTTTAACAAATCCGACTTGGGTGGTTGGTTATGCCATAATAGATGAATGGACAATGGCTCATAAAGACCAGTTAGAAGCCTGATCAGAAGCCTGACCCAGCTGAATCCAGTTCTGTGGTCTTCATCTGTACTGACCCCACTCAAAACTGTCAGCCTTATGGGTTGCTTGGTAAACCTATCAGGGAAGGTGGCCAAATTGCAGTATATGTTGCTTCCAGAGTCCAAAGAGGCCACCAACGGCTGTGACTCTCTTAATGGTAGGAGATATATAAGAAAAGCAGGATGTGTTGCATGTGTTCCTTTAGACTTGAAAGGAATATTGCAAACATTGGATACCTAGAAACTTGCAGTGGTGGGTCCCTAAATTTTCTTGGACTTTATCATCCGCCGTCTGACATGCATATTTCTTTCCATGGTATTGAGGGTACATGCTACTTCCTCCTCACTGGGTCCCATCAGCATGATGTCATAACTAGTTGAACCATGGTGATTTTCTCAGCCATGATGTTGTTACTGTTTAATGTTAATTCAGCCTTCAATAAGGACAGAGATCTGGGACAATTCCCTTTCCTGACCTAAATCCAGAGGGAAGCCTGAGGATGCACAACTTTTAATTCAATCTTTTTAAGCCCAGGCACCTGAACACACAGTCTCTGTTTTAAAATTTTTAAATCCAGTATAGTTAACATACAGTGTTATATTATTTTCAGGTGTACAGTATTAATTCAATTTTTAATGATTAATAGCATTTGTTTAGTGTTCCCTGGGCCATTTTTCTCTGAGTTTTGAGATCACTGACTTTGTTAGAGAATCAGACTAATAAGGTTTCATTAAAACCTCAGCCTTATTTTAACTCTGTGTTGAAGAATTAAGAGAGCTGTTTATGCTCAATTGAGAAGCAAGAGTCGGAAAAAGTTATGTTGAGACAGTGGGAAGAGGTGAGAAACCTGCCACTGTGAACAAGCCACCATCTCAGGTGGGAACCGACCATGAAGACAAATGTGAGATTTTTCTTTTGGGTCCCAGGAAGTCTGGATTCTTAGTGGAAGTATCAAATTTCCCGCCCTAATGTGAAAGAGGGGTTTACACATTTTTTATTTACATATTTAAGGGGGAGTTCTTTCCTAGAAGATGGATGAAAATAAATCCTTGAATATCAGGTCCAGGGGTATTTGTATGAAATATTAAATAATAAAATTAAATAGGAAATAGTAAAAGATACAGTTTAGCACATTCATTACCATACATGTTGTAACCCAAAACAACAACAACAACAACAAAAACAAAACCAACAATACAGTTAGATACATTCCTGTTCATGATCTCTACGCCCATTTATGAAGAAGATAGAAGTATTTGTTTCTGATGGATGCTTTCAAATGGTATTACTTTGATTTTCTTTATTTATGGCCAATGAGAATTCCAGGAGATGTACTATGATTGATCAAAAAATCCAAGCACTTCTTTTTGCAGAGAATGTTTTGGATATTTAGCAGTCAGTAGACTTCTTATCACAGCCACTTGCTCTCAGATATGCTTTTGAAGGATGTGTGTGTGTGTGTGTGTTTGTGTGTGTATGTGTGTATATACCCACATATTCCTTAGGATTTCTCAGATACTTACCACACTCAGCTGAGGAGCAAAATCCCTTTATCACTTAAATGCTTTCTTCTTTGCAACCGAAAGGCAGTAAATTATGAAGAGCTCTTGCTTGAGAGGTTCTTGCTTTTGCTCTGCAGGACTTGTGGTCACATGTAACAGAAAGAATTGAGATGGAGCTTCCTGACTGATAACACCCTTTCCTGAGTATCAAGTAGGGGTCAATTAGGTGTTGTAGTCTTCCTGGGCACAGTTAGGTGCACTCTACTCTGTACTTCATGCACTCAGACTTTAAAAGAACCCAGTAAATTGTTGTAGATTGTGCTCCATCATCCCATTTTGTGGATTAAGTCCCTCATATTATCCAGGGACTCAAATGTTTACAGAGTGTCAGGACATCTTTTCTCCTCATTTGTAGAAATAAGTCTAGTTGACACCAGACTATGATGCTTGCCCTTATTTTAATTTTTAGATAAGCAATCTCTGCTAATTTTCTTACCTTTTTGGTGAATATTCTGTCAATTACTTCCCACTATTACTCAAAGAATTGTTAGCAAAGGACATTATTAGTATCTCCTGGACAATGAATTCTTCCAACCTACTGATAATTGATTATGTTTTAAACTATTCTGCTAGCAATTAAGACTCAGTGTCCCCCTTCTCAAAGTTAGAGTTCTTCAAGGATTCCTCCCCCTCATTACTCAAATGACTTGTGTGTGAGTGTGTGTTTTGGAAAAGGAGATATTCTCTGTGTATTTTGCAGGATTAGTATCAGTTTAATCCTCCAGGAGACAGAAATGAAGCAACCCACTCCTGTTTCCATATGGCAGACATACATCCTTTTCACATCTTCGGCCTGTCTATTTCAACACTTCTGAGTGGGAGAGGTTTGTTGGTGAGCATGGCTGCTGGGAACAGATAAGAGAAGAAACTTAAAGTGGCAATCCTTTGTCTAAGTGACCCTCATTTTAAGAAGAGAAAAAGGAAAAGCTTCTATTACTCCTTGTTTTAGAAGAGTTTTTAAATTGAAGTATGGCTGACACAAAATGTTACATTAGTTATGCAGTGATTCCACAACTCCCTACATTATTTTTAGAACATTTAATGGAGTGATGTTAAGAAATGAGAAATAGTTGTTTAATAGTCATCGAAGTATGGAATACAACTGAGTCACAGTATATTTACACATGAGTTATTTTTCTCTCTATACTGGTACAAGTTATGAAATTAAGGAATACCAAATTAATATATACTTTTATGGAGTATTTGAAATTATGAAAATAAAAAATTCTTTGGAAGAAACTTTATCTTAATATTAGGGATAATAATCTGATACTAATCTGCATGTCTAAACAGTGTATAGAATTTAATGATTTAAAACCACTGGATGTCTAAATTATAGATTAATTACCAAGTAACATACATATTTTTAGAACAATTCGCTTATGTTTAAAGTATGATAATTAATTCTTGTGTTGTCATGTCCAACAGCTCTTAAAAAATAAATCCCAATTTTTATACTTTGAGAAAAATAAAATAAGAATATGAAAATGTGCTTGAGTTTGAAAGAAGACTAAGTATTAAGATAGAGAAATAGTTTTATTTGTATCTTACAGACTCATGTGGATTAGATGACATTCTTAAGGTATTTTGAAACAAAGCTACATTTTTAATAAGCAGACATGTACTTTGATCCAGAGCATAATACAAAGAAAAAGCCCTTTATCTAATCTTTTAAAGAGGCTCTCATAGAATTAGAAGAGTGTTATATATAATTTAAGTCAGGTGAATAAGAAGTTTAGCAATACCAGGGCACTGAATATATTCTCTGCTGCTGTCAGTTTGGTTTGAAATGTTCCATGAATATTTGCACACTTAAAAAATTAAAACCATATATTTTCATCCAAACATTGCTGAATTTGGCTCTAGAATATATTACAAATGAAGAAATGGAAATACATTTATTCTTTTCTATAAAACACATTTTAAAATATTGATTTAAGGATACAAAGTTTTAAAGACCACCTTAGAAAATAAAAGACCAGAAATGAGCATTTGGAAACATAAATATTAACTATTTTAATTAATGTGGTTTTTACAAATAAATTGGAGTTAGTTATTAGGGAAATGCAAATCAAAATCATAATGAAACCTCACACCAACTAGAATGGCCAAATAATAATAAGAAGAAAGAAAATAGTAAACAGTGGTAAGGATTTAAAGAAATTGGAACCCACATACACTGTTAGTGGGAATATAAAGTGATGCAGCCACTGTGGAAACATTTGATGGTTCGTCAAAAACGATTAATATTCTATTAAATATAGAATCATCAAATGAGGGTGCCTGGGTGGCTCAGTCAGTTAAGTGTCTGACTCTTGATTTCGGCTCAAGTTATGTTCTCAGGGTCCTGAGATCAAGCCCTGCATTGGGTTTGTGCCCAGCACGGAATCTGCTGGTCCCTCTTCCTCTGCTCCCCTCTTCCCGTGCTCTCTCTCCTTTAAATAAGTAAGTAAGTAAGTAAGTAAGTAAGTAAGTAAGTAAGTAAGTAAATAAATAAATAAATAAATTATCAAATGACCCAGAAATTCCACTTGTGTGTATACACCCCAAAGAATTGAAAACAGGGGCTCAGATATTTGTATGACAATATTCTTTGCAGCATTATTCGCAAAAGCCAAAAGGTGGAAACAAGCCAAGTATCTATCAACGGATGAATGGATAGACAAAACACATAAGGTGGAATATTATTCAGTTATAAAAATGAATGAAATATGGATACATTCTACAACATGGATGAATTTTGGAAACATTATACTAAGTGAAATAAACCAGACACAAAATGACAAAATATTGTATGATTCCACTCCTATGAAATATCTAGATTAGGCAACTTCATAGAGACAGAAAGTAGGTTAGAGGTGACCAGGGGCTGGAGGAGGGAGGAGTTGGGATTACTGTTTAATAAGTACTATTTGGAGTGACAGAAAAGTTTTGGAAACAGGGGTGATAGTTACACGACATTGTGAATATAACTAATGCCACTGAATTGTACATTTAAAAATGGTTTAAATGACAAATATTATGCTATCTTTTACTACAATAAAATACTGAAAAATAAATTGACTATTTTTATGTTTAGAATGTTTTTGTAAATGTTAATTTTTAAAGAAGGAAACAACATGAGAATGTAGGGCTGAAAACGAAGGGTTGAGATTTCATTTCTATAAAGATGCTATTCTTCTTTATATGTGATAATGCTTTCCTGTGCTATTCTCACAGATAGCACTAAAGTTCCTTTGAGATGTTTAGCCAGATTCTAGCTGAATATAGTCTATGCATGAAGCTAAAGTATGTGTCTCCAAAGCTGTGCTCATGGTGTTCTTAATTCCTGCCACCCCTTCCAAATTATTCTCACAACATAGAAAATAAACCATAGTGAGCACTTAACACCAGTAAAGACTAGTTTTAGCAACTTTAAAAATTAGAATATTTATGTTGCAATGAAATCCTAATTATTCAATGCTTTGGAGTACTTGAAAATTAATGAAATATAAGAACAGGGAAGAGTTGAAAGAAAAGCTTCTTCCAAATTATCTGCATAATCAGAGTAGGTAATAAAAGATAATTTTAAATGGATGATAATACAGAAATCAATTATCTTTAATATTAGTCATGGTTTTGAATTTCCCTTTGAACACAAGTGGGTTTGGTGGTCTGGGAATGTTCAACCTCTCAAATAAAGTAATGGAACCAAGTGGAGGAATGTCACCCAGCCTTCCCATTCCACACCTGTGTACACAACCATCTTTTGCTTAGCTTTGCCATGAACAGTACATCAGTTACTCCAATTTGCAGTGCCTTGCAATGAGTCTTGCAGCCCACATCACTTTCTATTCTTTTATTGCTTTCTATCTTCTAGTCTTTCCGGTCTTCCTTTCTTGAGTGCTTCTCCACCAACAGCTGAAGTTGCGATTATCATGGCCCTGATAAAAAATGCTCACTGCAATGGTCCAGAGCTTCAGTTCTTTGACCTTTTTTTTTTCTACAATATTGCTTTGGGCTGGTCTTCCCTCTGCTCGCCACCTTATCTAGGTCAGAAGATTTGACTCTAACCACTCATTTTGGGTGATGACATCAGCTCCATTGATTATCTGTTTGAATTTCATTTCAATTTTTACCAAGAGTGTTGGAAGAGTGAGGACTGGTGGTGGGTTGACGCACAAATGAAACAGCTGGACCTCCAATCTTAAGCTCCTAATTAACTGCACTCATGAATAGCTTTCTAATTAACTTTGTGCTCTTCCCACTTGAAACCACACTCAATATTGGCCCACAAAGGATTGCTCAAAATGCAGATGTGATAATGCCCTCTGTTTAATTATAGCAGCAATGTCCACCATAGCCAAACTATGGAAAGAACCAAGATGTCCATCAACAGATGAATGGATAAAGAAGATGTGGTATATATATATATATATATATATATATATATATATATATATATATATACAATGGAATATTATGCAGCCATCAAAAGGAATGAAATCTTGCCATTTGCAATGATGTGGATGGAACTGGAGGGTATTATGCTGAATGAAATAAGTCAATCAGAGAAAGACATGTATCATATGATCTCACTGATGTGAGGAATTCTTAATCTCAGAAAACAAACAGGGTTGCTGGAATGGTGGGGGGTGGGGGGGATGGGGTGGCTGGGTGATGGACATTGGGGAGGGTATGTGCTATGGTGAGCACTGTGAATTATGTAGGACTTTTGAATCACAGACCTGTACCTCTGAAACAAATAATACATTATATTTTAAAAAAAAAGAAGAAGAAGCTAGTAGGAAGGGAAAAATTGAAGGTGGGGAAATCGGAGGGGGAGACGAACCATGAGAGACTATGGACTCTGAGAAACAAACTGAGGATTCTAGAGGGGAGGGGGGTGGGGGGATGGGTTAGCCTGGTGATGGGTATTAAAGAGGTCATGTTCTGCATGGAGCACTGGGTGTTATACACAAACAGTAAACCATGGAACACTACATCAAAAACTAATGATTTTTTTTATTTTTTATTTTTTATTGTTATGTTAATCACCATACATTACACTTTCAACTTTCACATCACTGTATATCTTCTAGAGAAGTCTTAAATAAGGCTACTAAAATGTATACAAGCCTTTTTGTGACATAAAGATTTCCGAAATGATTCACTTGGTTTTCAACATCTGTTGCCATTTTTAATTTTTTCCTTCTAGAGTTTCCATAGATCTCTTCTACTAATTATGAGATCTGTAGAGAGATTGAAGGCTGCTAGGGTTTCCCTAGTGTACGTTTTAGAAAAGAGGCAGCCTCTTTTGGTTGTAACAAAAATATGTGGCCTAATACAGTTGATCCTTGAACAACATTGGTTTGATCATAGCAGGTCCACTTATGCGTAGATTTTTTTTTTCAATAAATACAGTGCAACACTGTAAATGTATTTCTCTTCTTTATGATTTTCCTTTTTTAAAAAAGATTTTATTTATTTATTTGAGAGAGAGACAGAGAGAGCACAAGCAGGGGGAGGGGCAGAGGCAGAGGGAGAGGGACAAGCAGACTCCCTGCTTAGTGGGAAGCCTGATGTGCGGCTTGATGCCAGGATCCTGAGATCATGACCTGAGCTGAAATCAGACACTTAACTGACTGAGCCAAGCAGATGCCCCTATGATTTTCCTAATAACATTTTTTTCTCTACTTTATTGTAAGAATACAGTATATAATACATATAATATACACAATATGTGTTAACCAAGTGTTTATATCATAGATAAGGCTTTCTGTCAATAATAGGATATTAGTGGTTAAGTATTGGGGAAGTCAAGTTATACACAGGTTTTTGACCTCTAACTCCCACATTATTCGAGGGTCAGAATCCTATTATAATATGGCACTGATTGCGTTCTCTGTTCTTAAGCCTCAGTTCCCCCAAAAGGGCTCTGTTGCTTCACTTTATATTCTTTTGCATGCCACCTTAAGGAAACAGCATTGGTCTTTGTTCTCAAGTAGTATTTTATCTATAATATTTGTATTTATGACTTATGTAGATAAGTATTGTAATTTTTGGATGACTTAAAAAATTAATCCATGGTCTCTTGGCCTTGGTGGTTTAGAACATACTGTTAACTAGTGAAAAGGTACTCATGATCATGACCCACTCCTTGAACAGATTGCCTTTGACAGGAAACCAGCAACCAAATGTGAAAAAAGCTGTATATGTCCATTCTCTCTCTAAGTGCACAGCAGAGTTGAAAAATCCTTTTTGCTTCCTACCTGTGGAATGAAGGGAAAAAAAATCCTGTTATGTCCCTGAATAGATTGGGAATAGCAGTAAAATGACCCCAGTGACTGGTAATATGAAATTGTCTTTTAAGGCTGCTGGTGACTTAGTGTCCCTGCTAAGTGGCTGAAGAGTCTTCAGTGACTAGTGCTGAAAAATACTGATGGCCTCAATAATTTTGTGCAGCAAATCTGTGCATATTTATAGGAGGTGGTTTAGAAATTATAGCAATTTAATACATTGTTGATTTTTATAAACATAAATTAATATAAATATCTTGTGTTATATGTTTGTTTTGCTGGTATGCACTTGTTGAAAATTAAGCACTTAGTCACAGAAACATCTGGGCAAGAGCATGGATGACTCAGGACAAACTCATCACCATTATTGAAATTTAAAGAGCTTGGTTTCCTGACAATGAGTCATGAGCATCATATTCTTACACAAAGGACAGGAGTCTCAACCATGTCTCTACTGCTTCGCCCACCCTCTGAGTCCCAGCCCTCCCCATATTCTTTGGATTAGTTCACAGGTTTCACTTGTAAAAAAAAAAATATGCCATTTTTATCATGTTTTTTTTTCACTTACATTAATGTTTAATGACTTTATACAGTAGTAACCACAGAACATATTTTTCTTTTTACAGATGATATTTATAAAGTCATGAGATAAGAAAATCATGAATAAGAACATGGAATAGTCCTTTTGGATTATTGCTTACCCCAGAGATTCAAGAAAAAAACTGAGAAGCAATCAGGCATCTTCATTTAAACTAAATCCTAATCAGTAACCTTGTTCATCTCAACAAAAATAAGTGAAAAACTATCGCTACCATATCTAAGCCATAGTTTTCATAATGATGATTAATATTTAAAATAAGATTATATGCATTCTTTTTGGATTAAGTAAAATAAAAGACTGTATAAATATATCTTTTAGAAACTCTCGTCTTAAATATGTTTTTAATTATGTAGCACTCCTGGGCTTACAGTGCTCAGACCACATGTTTAAATCAAAGAGTTTCTAGTAAAGGATTACAGCACTTATATTACAAAGAACGTTGGATTTTTTTTTTTCATTTTTTGTTAAGGCTTGTCACTATTTGGCACAGACTGAACCTTTGATGCACATATAAGGTTTCGTTTTCACTTTAATGTTTTAGTTTATGATCCATTTTGTAGATTGAAGATGACATTCTGGGGTTGAAAATGGTGGAGTTTTTTTCTAGAAAGAAAAAAAATTCTCCAGCCTGGAGCAGCCATTTGGAAATTATTTAATCACTCTAAGAATATCCTTAAAAACATAAGGTTATTTTTCAAATGATATTCCCAGAAGTAAGCAGCCAATTTCACACTAAGAATAACCATTCTAGGATTAACATTGCCTCAGTATCAGAAACACAAAGTACTACTGAGCCATGACAGTTTCTATTAACCAATGATTTTGGACTAATCTAAGTAGTTTTCTATGTGTTGTCTGATGCCAGGAAGGTTGCCTGCTGAATGTCCGTAAAATTGAACTGTGTCCAGATTGAAATGTTAATGTATTATGCTGACTTAATACTCTCTGAATTCTAATAAAATGGTGTACTATTAATTCCTTAAAAATATAAGAAAAAGAGAATTAAAAATGTGAGAAAAGTTGAACCTTTGACAAGTCTGCTATTAAAAGTACAAAAGCATTAGCTTGGTCAGAATTTTGAAAATTGTAATATATTAAAAAAATAAACATGAAAGAACTTGCAGCTGAATTTGGCACATGATCATACTTTATTGGTAAATAAAAATATTATGCATATGTAATTATTATAGTAATTTTCTAGCATTATGGGGACTTACTACTCACTGCTATCGTGCTTTTGCTGGTGTAATTTCCCTTTTAATTAGTGTCAGAAGGTAGATTCTGTCAGTGGATCTGTGTAGTTTTATCTTCTGTTCTTTATTTTTTGTTCCCTAGTAGATTTATCCAAGTGTTTCTTGGTTCTAACCTGAGGATGCTCAGGAAGCAGCATCTCCGTGATGTGGGACACATGGATCATAGGCTTAACACCTGAGATCTTATTTACATTTTGGGTTTTGGTGTCAACTTTTCAAATTGTTATGGCTTTTGACCAACTGACCAAAATAATGGTGGCCACTGGCATATTAAAAACATCAGTCCGGATTAACTAAGAAAAAAGTTACTGCTGAACTGCAGGATTTTAAATTTAGTAGCTATTATTTTATGACTATAATACATAAATTCTATAATTCATCAAACATTGACTTATTTTATACTATGGTGTCCAACACTGTGTGAGACAAAAATAGGCATTAACAGACATGGTCTCTGCCATTACACAACATAATATTGTGGGTTGGGGAGGATGACGAGCACAGAAAGAGACATAATTGAAATAACCACACTTATTAATATAAAAGTGCACCTCTGACAAATACCAGAAGGAGTTATTCACAGTACTAGGAGAATTTTAATCATGGGATGTAACCTAGTTAGCAGGGATGCTTTGAGGAGATAATGTTTGATAATGTATAGATAATGAGATCTATAGGAAGATTATGAGTTAACTGGGCAAAATATGGGACAGATTCAAAGAGATGAACATGTGCAAAGATCCTGTGGCATGAAGGAGCATGGCAAGTAGGAGGAATTGAAAGAAAGCTGAAGTAAATAGCTATGAATAGAGTCTGGAACAACATGATAATGGGATTTTAGGTAGGATCCACATATTGCAAGTCTTCCTAGTTCAAGTTAAAGTATTTTGTTCTGGCCTTTAAAATAATAGATACTAAATGGAAGGGTTTTAATTAGATATGGGAGAGTGACATGGTTAGATACAATTTTTTTTTTCTTTTTACAAGATCCCATTTGAGAGAGATCAGAGTGGCTGCTGGCAGACCCATTAGTGATTTAATATGTTGGTCTAGTTGAAAGATATTGGTAGCTTTTACATCTAATTGATGGAAGGTCTATGCTTCATTAAGCACAGATACGAACTATAGCAGTTTTTGTTTTCTCCTCTTACTCCCTTCAAGTGCCCCCTGTCAGATCTTGTTTTTCCACCCTTTGGTGACATCTGAACAGACCTATATCCATTGGCCACTTCAGTCAGCTGGTCCAGTTCACGATGGGCCCGTTTAAAACCTCCATCTTATGCCAATGCCACTTTCAGACTCTTTCCACTTCCTCTCAGCATCGTCCAGGCTTTGGCCTGAAGAACATTCAGTAATGACAGGTGTGGCCTGTGCTTTCACTCCTTCTGTCCTTTCTGCTATCCCTTCTTCCTTTGATCTATTGAGATCTGGGGAGGAGATAAGAGAAAAGGGATCGAATGCTTTTTCTTTTAGCTGATGACTGTGACCTTCTCTCTTGACCATTATTGTTTCTCTGGTGAATTGCAGTGGGCTGAAGACATTGCTTTTATGGCAGGTTTCTAACTGCCACTGTCATTGGAGGGACACACATGGGTTCTTTACATGGCATTTGGAGGGCCTCCCCATGCCTAGTTGCTTCACTGCCCTTACCCCACCTCCCATGTCCCACCCATACCTTCTTGCTGCTGGCTCTTCCTCACCCTGCTGCCAGTGCCCCCTGTATCAGGTGCTGGCTGGATGACTCATGCCCAAGTAACTTCCATAGTGTTTCCTGGACCCATGCGACACTTACTCATCCTTACTCAAACAAATGTGGGAATTCAAAACAAATGTGGTTGCATCTCTGAAGTGACACCTCTTTCTGTTTTTTTTCCCTCTTCACTCAAATAGTCACAAGCAACAGATAAACAAGTCTACCAGGAAAAAAAAAAAAAAAAAAAAAAGAAGCCATTGAGAAGCCATCCTTTGATCTCTTCACCTGACTATATGGGGGTAGTGATTGTGTCAGGGGCTGGTGATCTATGGTTCCCCAAACTACAGGACTCTCCTCTAATCATAACTTCTACTATTCTCCTGAATCTTCTTCCTTCATGGCCATCTAACAGCTTAACAGCTTTTATAGACTGGGGGAAGACAGTAGGATCATGGCTGGAGGCTCCAGTAGGTTTGAATGCTTCATAATAAGCCCCGAGGAGGTATCTGGACCCCACATGTTTTCTGGTGCCTTTGGAATGTAAGGTAGGCCTTACTTTATATTCCTAATGTAGTTCCTGCTTTGATCTATTGCAAAGGGAAACCATACTTGGACTCCTCTTTGGCTTGGATGATGGTGTGAAAGGTGATGGGCCAGAAAAATACAGGATAAAATGCACAGGACTTGGTGATAGATTGGACATTCAGGATGAAGAAGGAATTTCTGCTTTATGCTGCTCAGTGCATGGTGGTGAGAGAAAAAACACACGAAAAGGACGAAGGCTCTCCTTCACCCCACCTTGCTTCACGAAAGGAGGAAGCAAGATGATAAAATGATGTGTATTCAGTTTGAGGAGATATCAAATAGAAAGGAGCAGAGCTCAGGGAGATGTCTGGGCTGGAGACACACACCTGTGAGTCACCTTTTGTAGGCGATAATGGAAACCATGAGTATGGATGGAATTGCTAGGGAATTGACAGTGAGGAGAGTAGAGTCCACATATATACACATATATGTATCTATGCTCGTATACACACATGCAGAAGAAGCATGTGAAATTAACATCTATAGAAACACACGGCGGGGGGGGGGGGCGAGGCTGTGGCTGCAGCAGGGGAGATGTTGAACAAGATTGGGGACCCTAATGGTCAAGTTGGGAGGAATTAGGGATTTTGATAGAGATAGTCCAGAATGGAGAATGTTCTAACAACTGAGAATTTTGACCATTGCTAGTACACATTTCTTCCTTAAATTAATGATTTTTTTTATCAGAGTTGAATCACCAAAAGGACCTCTTAAAGGTGTAAGAAAAGGTGTAACAATGAATGATAAGGACAGGAACACACAAAATCAATACTGTTTATTCACATCTTCTCTCATACTAAGTGCAAGTTTCCCTCTCAGCACTTAATGGGTGGAGGATGAGCTTCTTTCCCAGATGCCTCCCAGATGGCTGACTCCCAGTCACTGACTCTGGACCACCTCTGTGGAGTAGCCATACCTGTGATCTATCAGGTAGCCCAAGCTTGCTGATGTGCTAAAATGTAAATCCGAAGTGCTCCAAGCACAGCCGAGTATAGGAACTTTATCTTGAAAACCTGGGCTGTCCAGAGGATGTTGCTTAATGAATTATGAATAATATTCTCTTACTTTGGTAAAGAAACATCTCACTGTAATTTCATCAGTATTGTGCTTGAATCATTTGAGGCTCTAGTAAAGCAGTGCATTTTGCTTCGGAGCCCACTGCACTTTAATTTGTATGTATAAGTGATTTTAGGACTCCTCAGACATGGCTGACTTCATATTATACATCTATCCTCTCTCTCCCTTAGTGTTGAAAAGCACTCAAGTTTAGATAATAGTTATTTACCCCAGTGGTTTTCAGTTTTTCATGAAAAGAAGCTTCTGAAAGAGGTCAATTAAATGTTTTGCTCAAAATATCCAAACTAATGGCAGATACTTATTTTTGAAGCCATCAGGCTTGTTTTTGTCTTTGCAATATTTTACATTGTTATGAAATGATTTGATTTTGGCATGCCATAGTCTCATTAAGAGCAGTTTATCCTTTAAAATTTATGGCTTAATTCTCCTGGCCTCCACTTACTTTATTCAGTCATGGGAGTGCACTACCATTATAAAGAGCCCTAAAATGTCCAGCAGGGAGATGTGGGCAGGAACGTGCCAGAGTCTCAGTGGGGTTAGGTTCCCAGGTGTGAGTTTTTTAGGTGATTTTTGTTACCCAGGTGACAAAGAAAGACAAAAATTGTCAACAATCGTCCATTACTGTCCTTGCTGTTCACATCATGGAACCTGACATGAAAGTGAAGTTCTTCTGGCTCTCTACCTTCAACATTGTTGTTGGGTCACAAAACATTAAAAATTCGTCTAGAGAGTACATTTTCCCAATTCACACAAAATAAGTGGGGACAAATTATTCTGTTCCCAAGTGGTTAAGAATAAGCTTCTAAATAGAAACCACCATCAAGGGGCGCCTGGGTGGCTCAGTCGTTAAGCTGCTGCCTTTGACTCAAGTCATGATCCCAGGGTCCTGGGATCAAGCCCCAAGTCAGGCTCCCTGCCCTGTGAGAAGCTTGCTTCTCCCTCTCCCGCTCCCCCTGCTTGTGTTCCCTCTCTGGCTGTCTCTCTCTGTGTCAAATAAATAAAATCTTAAAAAAAAAGAAAAAGAAACCACCATCAAGATGTTTCTTCTCATTCACTCCACCCTGCAAAATAATAGCGATAACACTCATTGCAAGAGCTCCCACTTAGTGAGCACTTATTGTATACCAGGCTCTGTGCTAGATCCCTGACCTGCATTATCTCTACTCTGTACAACAGCCTTGGAAAATAGGTATTACTATTATTATTGTTACTGTTACCATTATTCCATTTCACATAAGAGAGATCTGAGACTCAAGCGGGTTGGGCGATTTTTCTAAAAATTGCACAATGGCTGTGTGTAGAACTGGGATTCAAAACCAGTCCCATATAGAATGTAACACACACCTTTTATATATGGAAAGACGGCACACTCTGGTATAGTCTTTCTTCTTTCTTTCTTTCTTTCTTTCTCTCTCTCTTTCTTTCAGAGAAAGACGTGGCGGGGGCAGGAGCGGGGGGAGGGCAGAGGGGGAAGGACAGGGACAAGCAGACTCTGAGCTCAGAGTAGAGTCCAATGCTGAGCCCACATGGGGCTCAATCTCATGACCCTGAGATCATAACCTGAGCCGAAATCAAGAATCAGATGCTTAACCGACTGAACCACCCAGGCACCCCTGGTGTGGTTTTGTTTGTTTGTTTGTTTCTTTTAAGATTTTATTTATTCATTTGAGAGAGAGAGCATGAGCAGGGAGGAGGGGCAGAGGGAGATGGAGAAGAAGACTCCCTGCTGAGCAGGGAGCCAGACTGGGGCCTCTCCATCCCAGGACCCAGAGATCACGACCTTAGCAGATACTCAATCGACTAAGCCTATCTACCCAGGTGCCCCTGGTGCAGTGTTTCTTAAACAAGGTTGTGCAGAAATGAACAGATGAGATGATGATGGATGGAATAGTGAATCTCACCCTAAGATGACTGTCATCTAACTCATGAAATCTGTTGGATGCCCATGGAAATAAGCTGTGTTCAATTTATTTTGTTATAATTTTGGTGGAGAAATTAGGAAATGCTTAAGGAGGTGGGGGGATCATAGAAAAAAAAAGTAAGCAACATTATTTCCAAGAGGTCTGGATTTATGTTAGGACAGCTACATTCACCAAGTGACCTTAGACCAATTAAGTACATTGTCTGTAATGTCTCATTTGATGACTATGGGGAACTAATTGTAGTGCCTACTTTCCTGCTATGCTCATGGCAGTAAAATAATAAGAAGAAACAAAACAACACAAATACAAAAAACAATTCCATGTGACTTGGAAGTCCATATTTTCTTTGGTGTTATGCTGTACAGATTCTGTTTATCCCACAGAAATCCAGGAATATGCTCATTACAGTTGCCAGCTGTATGCTCAAATCAATAATATAGAGCTGATCTTACAGTTCTGCTTGCTCAATTCTTGTATAGTCCACAAATACTTACGGAGCATCTCTATGGGCCAGGCATTGCTCTAAGATCTGGGACACAGCAATGTATAAAACAGACAAAAATTACTGCCCTTGTGGGATTTGTATTCTAGTGGTCATAAATGGATAATAAACACATTAATAAACAAGACATATGGTGTTTCAGGCAGTAGTAAGTACTATGGAGAAAAATGAGGAATGTTCTTGTGGAAGGTGCAATTTTAAGTATGCTATTTATAGAAGGTCTCACTGGGAAGGTGACCTTTGAGTAAAAATGTGAGGGAAGAATAAGTCATGCAGTTACCGCACTCCTTTATTTTCTATTGGTGATATTAATGTAAAAGGAAATCATTCATTACAAAAAGTGAAAATAGCTAATTCCTCGAATACAGGGTGACATAGAGTGATATGAAATTAACAATGAAAAAAAAAAAGAAATTAACAACGAACCACTTAGGAAGGAAGAAAAAGCATCCGCATTTGGTGCTAAATATTCAGTTTGGTGCTAGGGATATAGGGAGCTGTGAACAAAACCCTAACCCTACTTTTTCTTACAGGGTGGCCACCAAGAAAATAGTCCATTATGATATGGAATGAGGAGTGCTGTGATGGCGGTGATGAAAGGAGTTGACAAAGAAAGATCTCTGGCAGTCCCAGGAAGTCTTGCTGAAGGTGATTGCCTACTAGGTAAAGGGATGGGGGAAAAGGAGCGAAGGGCATTTTAGGTTATGTGAATATCACATACAAAGGCCAGAGGTGAAGAAAGTAGGCACATTTGGGGGAATAGAAATACGTTAGTATGTGTGGGATGTAGAGGTAAGGAGAAAAAGAGAGAGGACTATTTTATGTAAATCAGCATTTGCCACGCTGCCTTCTGTGAAATACTGTGCCCCTTCACATGTGTAAAGATGTTTCCCAGGAGGCAGAGGTAGACACCTGACCACAGAGATCAACACCCCAACGCGTCAGCAGTAACTGAGCAGTCCCCCCCCAACCCCCCCCCCCCTGCCCTTTTTTTTTTTTTTTAAACTCTGTTAGTAGTTTTGGCTTACTCCTACTTGCATAAACTTGAAAGTCTGTGCAAATGAAGTAAGAAGACTTAAGTTTGGTTAGTGATTTTTTGGTGATTTTTTTAAAAAGGGAAATATTTTATTAAAACATAATCTCAAATATTCATTATTGATACCCAAGACCCAAGAACATTCTCTGGAAGACAGGCAGTGCTCATTACTCATACTGATGTGCTGTGAATGGATTATTGGTGTCCTGAGATACCCAATTCCGTTCCCAGGAGAGACCAGGTGGGATGTGGGGCAGCTCCAGCTGCAAACATCCTGGTCTGTAGTGCACACACAGTGTTGCACTATACAAATACTATCATTGTCTCTGAATGTCATGATGGGAAATGAATGGGAAGCCCTATGCTTACGTTGACTTTATTGTCAGTGGTTCTCCCCATTATCTGTGCAATTTTGATCTTCAGATACCAAAGTGTCTTCTACTCAAGAGGACTATACCCACTCAATCTAGAAAGCCAGCTTGTACTTCTAAAGCATATGTACTTTAGCAAACCATTATAAAATACCTCATTCTTAGTGATTCCTGCTTCAGGAAGACTTGAGAAGAATTATCACAGAATCACACATTACATAATTATCACATAATTAGTGAACATACATTATGTTTTAGGCTCCTGATGATCTGTGGGGTTGACATATTAATCACCACAGAGGACACACAAATTAGCATAAAGAGGTTTAAATTCTAGTATTACTAGAATTTAATAGTTTTAGAATTACTAGAATTACTAGTATTACTCACCAGGTGTGTGATCTTGACAAGTTACTTAACATCTCTGTGCCTCAGTTTCCTAATCTGTGAAATAAGGAATAATTATCATATGTATCTCATTAGTTGGTTGACAAAATGAACAACCTTATTAGTGAATTGATAAAAAAACACACACACACACAAAACAACCCATGTGTTTGTTGTGAGGAGTAAATGTGTTATTATGTCTGTGGGGTTCAGAATAGTACCAGTCATAAATAAATGCTATAAAAATATTAGTTCTTATTTTTATATTCAGGGACTCCCAAGGTAGGTGGAGGGGCCAGGTGGATCAGATATTTCTGACTGGGGAGGGATTCAGTGATGCAGGAGATTTGTCTGAAACGATTCCCTGCATCTGGAATGTTTGCGATGCTCTTTCCAGTGGTGTCTTGAGCAGAATGTTCCTGCACATTATTTCACCTCTCCTAATTTTTGATCATTTTAAGAGCCTGTAGTGGGCTACTCTTTGGGGTTTGAGCAATCCAATACCTTTTGAATATATTCTCTTTCTGTGTAAGTTAGTCTGAGTTTGTCTTTGTTGTTTGTAGACCAAAACTCTGACTAGCATGTCCCCATTTGGATATTTAGGGAAAAGATTCAGAAGGATTATGAATCTTGCTCAAGTTCTGAAAGCTAGTGAGTAGTAGAAAAGGAATTCTAGAGCATCCTTGCTCTATGGCTTCGTTAAATCTTCTATTAAATGATCAATACATTTTTTTAAATAAATGGTTATATGGTTTTTTTGGTACTTAAGAGGAAGATTTAAAAATTTTTTGAACAATATAGGCAATTACCAGTTGAATACTGAAATATTTAATGACACTTTATTTTGGGGGATTCTCAATGGTAAATGCTCTGCCTAATATGATCTCAATGTCTGTCATTGTTCATCTGGAGTACTCGCTGTTGTGCAAAGCTTAATGTAAAACAAATAAGTTTTGAACTACTTTATAATGTGTACAATTAGGATTAAGTGGTGAAGTATAAATGATGGTACTTTATGGTATTGATTTAGCTAAGTGACAAAAATAAGCTATGATTTAAATACTTAACAGGAAGCTCTAGAGAGAATTGTTACAGAATACAGCATAAACAGAGGCGAACTATTGAAACACCCTTCCGAGAATGATGAATGCTATGAATTTAGTTCCCCAGGTTCCTGACTCTGGGATATTTCTTTAATCTGAACTATCGAAGTTACTGTGTCAATTCATGAACCTCAGAGAGTGACATTATAATTTCTTCAGGATTGTATAGGATCTTGTAGAAAGGATTTGGTCTGTAGGCTTGGATGATGACGATGGGGTTATCAAAGCTGTTTGGGACCCAAAATGCCTAACCAAACCATAAATTCAGGGAGTAAGTAGGAATTAAAATTGAATTATTAAGCCAGAGACGCCAGCCACAGTTGATGTAAAGTCAGGAATGAAGGAGGCCACAGTCTTATGTCAAGAAAAAAATGAGAAATGTGGAAGATGAAAGGCAGGAGGATTTGGGGAGAGAAGTGGATAGAGACAAGAGCAGAAGCAGTGGGGTGTGTGTCTGGGCTTTCTCAGTGCCTGGATGCCAAAGACGGTGATTCTCCACCTTGGATCTCACATTACTCTGTGACAAAACCTGTGAGATTCTGACCAGGAGTTTCTGGGTAGATGAATCCAACCTTTTTGTGTGCTTAAAGACCACTTAGCCAACCCAATGACATCTGCACTAACTGAGAAACTAATTCAGTAAGTTATGACCTCTAAACCTTGGAAATCAGAGAAAAGAATTCTCTTTTGCACTCATCTCCAGCTTTGATTTTAAAATTAATTTATGTACAAGGTAAAAAATGAAACAAAACAGAAAGGCTTATAATGAAAAACAATAGTTCCCTGTACACTGTCAACATGCCCAGTTTCATTTGCTGGAGGAAATGAATATAAATGGTTTCTGTATTTATGTGTTCCGTGATTATTTATATCACTTGATTTACTGATATATCTACTTAGAGATTTAAAAGAAAAGGATTTAGTTGGCACTATACTCTCTTTTCCTATCCTTTTATCTTAATTTTTGATATCGTTCTTCTTTATGCCTTTAAGGAATATGTTCTTTCTTTCTCCATCCAATGTAAGCACATTCTTCTGACAGCCTCTTCCACCTTGACAGATGCTGCTCTTGGTACCTTGACCTTAGTCTTCATCTCTATTTTTCACCCCTCCCACCTCGTGTCTGCTCCACCTTCATTTTCATATTAGTAAGGTCCTAACATTTATATTGTGTGCTGCAACCACAAGAAAGAGTTCGTATGTGTACGTAGGTCGATTCAAAAAAGTTTAAAACGTACCAGCAAGTCTGTTCTGTTTGTTCCTTTAGAGGTTTTCTTTAATCTGTTGTTTTTCTACGCATGTCTGGTGATCTTGAGCTGTTTGTTCATGTTTATGAATTGAGGACATGGTTGAATTTGAAGGAAACCTGTCTGTGTTTCTCTCCTGTTGTTGTGTAAGGCATTTTCCCACTCAGTCTTTTCACTCGGTAGGAAATATTACTCAGTGTTCTCTGTATGGAAAGAGCTTACCAATTGCTCTTACCAACTTGAGGATAAGAAGGAGAGAAGCTAGTTTTTAGAACGGTGTCCCCGGGCGCCTGGGTGGCTCAGTTGGTTAAGCAACTGCCTTCGTCTCAGGTCATGATCCCGGAGTCCTGGGATCGAGTCCCACATCGGGGTCCTGGCTCAGCGGGGAGCCTGCTTCTCCCTCTGACCCTCTCCCCTCTCATGCTGTTTCTCTGTCTCTCTCTCTTTCTCTCAAATAAATAAATAAAATCTTTAAAAAAAAAAAACATAGAATGGTGTCCCCAACATGACAGAATGGAGTTCCAGGAGTCACCCTGTCAACCCTGTATTTCCTTACTAGTTTGGTAAATTTATTTAAAGTTCTCAGGTGTTTGTCAGCATAAAACCCATGCTTCCTGGGAATAGAGAGGGAAGGACATTGCTCAAGATCTTCTTCTTTTATAAAAACAGAAAGTAGAAAAGTGGTTGCTGGGGGAGGGTGGCAGGGGAAATAGGAAGAGGTTGGAAAAGGGGTACAAATTCTCAGTTACAAAATGAGTAAGGTCTGAGGAGCAAATATAGCATAGTGACTATAGGTTGTCTAACTAAAATCTGCTAAGATGGTAGAACTTAAATGTTCTCACCAACACACACACACACACACACACACACACAGAGTAAATATTGAAGTGATGGTTGTGTCAATTAACTCCATGGAAGGATCATTTCAAAATATATATATGTGTATCAAATCATCACACTGAACACTTTAAATATCTTATAATTTTGTCAGTTTTACCTCAATATAACTGAAAGAGAAAAAAGACATCAGTTCTGAAGATATTTCCATATCCTACTTCTTTCTCTGTCTTGTCCTGGCCAATCTTGAGTCTGGAAGCTCTCTGAAGTCTGGCTTGAAAGATAAATTCCCTCCTTTGCTGTCACCCTCCTCTGCATATTTTGCAGTGCTGTTTTTAATCTGTCAACAGGTTTCCATTCTGTTTCTGTCTTTTGGAAATTTGTTAAAAATCTCTTATCTTTGGATGGACCATTTTCTCTGATGTAATGGGTTTATTTATGTATTATCATTTCATTGGGGATATCAAAGGGGTGGAGATAAACACTGGAGTTAGGTCTGCATTCTTGAATCAGGAAACCAACAATGACTTTTTTGGCACCTCTTTGGAAAGATCTCACAAACTCTCCTCAAATTAAAAAGAAATGAAATTAGGTTGCTATATTTATAGTGTTTTTGAAATATGCATGAAGTTACTTACATTTTTAATATTATTCATCAAGGATATAGAGCAAGATCCTAACCTGATGTAAGCGAGGCATCAGTTTTCTCCGTCAAGTGAATCCCTGCAAGTTTCTGGAAAATCAGACTAAGGGGGACATGTGGATCCTACAGTAAATTCTGATATTTCCCATGGGCAAATCCGAGGTTGTGTTTGTTTGCTTGATAGTTTTTGTCTGTGCGGGAAAGAGAATTGAGAAAACTCAAAAAAATTCAAAACCTTAAAGTAAGCCTTGAAGAAAATATTTTACTGGAAATCTTTAAAACTCAGTTTCTTCTGTTTCCTTACTGGCTGATTTTGAGATGTGCATATGTCTTAGAGAGGAGTCATGTGACTTATGAGTTGAGAATAGAGCCCAGGCTACCACCTCAGTTTATGTGGTAAGGAGGAGAAAGCAGGGAGCAAGGCTTCAGCAGCACAAGGTTTAAAATAAGCATGAGATCAAATATTTCTAAAAAAAAAAAAAAAAGAAAGAAATTAGGGAAGGACTCTTAGGTGCAAAACAGATGGAGGTTCAGGAATGTAGTCATTATTGAATAAACTAACAGCAGATTTCATGTTTCCACAAAATGTGGAGGTTTGGGTCAAAAACTGAAAATCATTCCTTGAGAATCGACTTGTTAATTTACCTAATAATCCATTTATTAATTCCACAAGTATTTATTGAGTAACTATTAGGCTGCTTACACTGAAAATTCAGGGGACCTAGTGGGGGAAAATTCAGAATTAGGTTCTGTTCATAGAAATATTAAGATCTAATGTAGATCCCAGCAACTAAAAAAGCAATAGTTTTTCAAAAATTTAGTTAAAGCCCAAGCCAATCAAGGTGGGTTAACAGTTTTGCCATCACTAACATTCTCATCCATGCCAATTAGAGTTAAGTAATTTACGAGATTTTTAAAACACAAATATTGGCATTAATGAAATAAATACATTAGAGTATGGTCAGTGTTAACCATCAATTAGAAATTAATTCACAAGTGCCTACGTGGCTCAGCAGGTTAAGCGTCTGACTTAATTTTGCTCAGGTCATGATCTCATCTAGCTCTGTACTCAGTGGGGAGTCTGCTTGAGATTCTCTCTCTGCCCCTCCCCACTGTGCACATTCACACTCTCTCTCTCTAAAATAAATTAAAATCTTAAAAAAAATTAATTCAGTAACATACTATTCTCAGCACTATTCAGGTACAAATAATGTAGGTTCTCCAAATTTCGCAAAGAGAATCTGTGGTTAATTTTTGAAGCCTTAATGGTACCAAGGAGTTTTGGTGGGGCACATAAACTTCATTTTACTTCCAACTGAGAAAATAGAAATGTGGTCATTGTTCACTCTGGTCAGATTCCAGAATCAATGTGTTGGATTTTGATCAACACTTGCAGGCCCCTTTTCCCTCCTGATCCCTCCTGATTACCTGAATGTCTGCTTATAACTATGGGATTTGATAAGGCAAGTAGAAGAGCTGGTGTAGAACCTAAAAATACTCTCTACCTTTAGAAATCAACTTGAAAAAAAGTTTGATGAAAAAGAATGAACTGAGCATCCATTTAACAAGTTAAAGTGACATCAAAGGGACAGAAGGAAATCACCTGATAATAAAAATGTTGCTTCGGTTGAAACTGGGCAAAAAGCCAAAGGTACTGGAAGGATACTCTCAAACAATCTAAATTGTTCCTGGATCAAACACTCATAAGTCTAGGGTAAAAAGTGAATTTTTTCTAGTAAATTGCAGGGCTACATCGAAATGGGTCTCCTGCTGAGCTCCAGAGTTGAGCCATTGTTCCTAAAGTTTCTTTCTTTCTAATTAAGGAATAGATATAGATACATGTATTCATGTAAAATGGACTGATCTAATGTCAACCATGTACAAGAATTTCTCATCAGAAATTCTGAAGAAAAGTTACAGGTTTGTTCTTTCACACAATTTTCTTTGATTACAAAGAAGTCATTTAACAGATTACACTGAAGTGTTTGTTAAAACAGCTAAGCATTCTTAGGATGTAACAGTATCTATACTTAAACTTAATTTGGACATAGTGAAACTAATAGCCTACTGTGTTGTATCTCAGGCCATTGCATACATTGCTTTGTCAGCATTGGGGGTTGATTATTTAAGATCTGTTTCCTTATTATTCTGTAGAATGCTGACACGAGAAATAAGATAGTTTTGTTCAGGACTGACACATAATAGGGGGGTCAGTAAAGTTTTATCAAATGAAGCTGTCAAATGTTAGGATATATTGGGAAAACTAGTTTGTATGACAATATCAATCCTTTATATAACCATTATTTGTGCCTAGGTGACAGAGAATTTATACAATTCAGGGAATTTTTGTATGATGCTATAAGCTCACACGCATTTATATTGGAAATAAAATGATGAAAATCCAGTAAGTCAAAGATGAGTGCAGATTCAGATTGTGGGGTCCTAAAGAGATGGGAGCCTACAGGACAAGAAAACTTTCTCCTGGGGAGGCTGAGTTCCAGGTAGACAGACACTTTATCACGGGAGAACCATGATAACCCTGATTGCATAGCTGGGTAGCATATTAGGAGTTCCAAAGAACAGGGAGCAAGGAGATTCAGTGGAGAGCAAGGCTAGATAAAAATTAGTTTTACCTACAAATATGTCTGCATTCTGCAGCCCAAGTGATGATATCTAAGGAAATAGAGAAAATAAAATTCTGGTGTGGGAATTAAAGGGAATAGAGTGAAACATTGCTTCTGCAAGAATTTCTAAAAAAATTCATCCTAGGTATCAGATGGTTGCCAGGGCCAGTTAACAACAACAGCAACAACAATAGATAACATGTTTTGATTGTGTACTCTTTGAAAATATGCTATTACATAGTTTGCATGCATTAGCTATTTCAGTCCTCACAGATTCTTTCAGATATGCACTGTCATTTGATCCATTTTACAGATGAGAAAGCTACGGGTAAGACAAGCCATGTGCACGAGTAAGTAAAGTGAGGCGTCAGACTCAGGCTACTTGGCTCCAAATCTCATACCCTTGACCTCTGAGTAACAGTGCCTCATATCTGAGAAGTCTGAGCAGTTTTAAGGGAGCTACAACAGAATCACACCAGGGGTAATTTAGCAGAGCGGGGAGCTTTGTGGGAAAAGCCAGTAAACCAGTGAAAGTTCATAAGAATAGGAATTTACACAGGGAGACTCTGGCTTGATACTCTTGTGGATACCCTTGATACTCTGCTTTCTCCTAGGCATAAGGCAGCACACAAGGGTACTTCTGCTGGGTAAGGAAGGTAGTACCATTATAAGTAAAGATCCATTATTTATTGTCCCAGGACACTGATAATCAACTGGTGTACCCAGAAAGAACACTGATGTACCTGTGACTCTTCAGTATATGCCATAGGCTACCATATCAAATCTTTTTTTTTCCAATTTTATAAGTATGCCACAAAAAAACACAGAAAAGGTGAGTTGAGGACAGTTATAATTGTTTGAAGATATTCAGCTTATTAAATAATTTAATAAATATTTATTTGGTGCCTACTGTGTCCATACACTGATCTATGTGCTTGAGACAGATTAGAAACAAAAGACATATATTCCTATATACTTGGAGCTTCTCTTCTGATAGGGACAGAAAATAAATAACATGTAATAAATTCATAAATCATATAGACCATTAGTAGGTGCTGTGAAAAGAATTAATCAGAGTAAGGATGAGCTTAGGATTGGGAAGCGCATTGTAATTTCAAATAGTTTGGTCAGGCTAGAACTCATAGAAAAATCACACTATCTGAGCAATCATTTGGAAGAGGAGAGTAAGTTAGCCATGCTGACATCTTGGGGAAGAGCATTTCAGCAGTAGGAATACCCAGTGCAAAGGTCTCAGATGTTTTATATTTGTTCCATGCATGTGCCATATATACCTGTGGGTTGGAATGGTAAGGAGTGTCTGTGAATGTTCTTTCCTGATTGCTTATATTTTCTCAATGAAATAAAAAATAGGGTTGTCAGCTGAAATTGAGAACATGGGAAAGGATAAGGAGGCTTGAAGAACAGAGTGGGTAGGGCGCCTGGGTGGCTCAGTTGGTTAAGTGACTGTCTTCGGCTCAGGTCATGATCCTGGAGTCCCAGGATCGAGTCCCGCATTGGGCTCCCTGCTCAGGGGGAGTCTGCTTCTCCCTCTGACCCTCACCCCTCTCATGCTCTCTGTCTCTCATTCTCTCTCTCTCAAATAAATAAATAAAATCTTTAAAAAAAAAAAAAGAACAGAGTGGGTAAGGCAGTCATCTATTGGTGTGGGAAAGTAAAAGGGGGTGTTAGTTGGGTAGGGCTGTCATAACAAAGTGTCATAGACTAGGGGGTTTAAAACACAGACATGTATTACCTCACAGCCCTGGAGTCTAGAAGTTTGAGATCTAAGTGTCGATGGGGTTGGTTTCTTCTGAGGCGTCTCTCCTTGGCTTGTAGATGGCCATCTTCTCCCTGGTCTTCCCTCTGTACCATCTGTATCCAAATTTCCTCTTTTTATATGGACTCCATTCATATTGGATTAAGGCCCACCCTAGTGACCCCATTTTATCTTGGTTACCTCTTTAAAGACCCTATCTCCAAATATAGAAACATCCTGGGTACTGGGGGTTAAGACTTCGATGTACCAATTTTAGGGGGACACAATTCAGTCCAGAGCAATGGACTAGAGAAATATAGTATGATATGCTGTTGGAAAAGTCAGGGGTTAAGAGCTTGAGGGTTTATATTTAAGCTTTAAATGACCTCTACTCTGCAGCTCCAAATATAGCATCTTTCAATTCTTACCAATATGTGAGGAGACACAGACAAATGTGAAAACTGAAACAGCAACATAAAAAACTAACCTAACAATCAATAAGACAAAGAGGAGAAAAAAAGACACAGGAGGCACCTTGGAAGAACCCTAGCAACAATGGGTTCTGGGTGTGGGCTTTTTCAACTCAGAGAAACTAGACAATGGGTGGAAGAAATGAACCAATCCCAGTGAAGAAAAATTGCACCAGATAAATTACCATAGGTGAGTGGATATTGGAATTCTGCACAGTCATCTACTCTCCAGGTATAAACTGGTAAAATAATTGAACCATCATCCACATCAGACTAGCAACATCACAGACAAATTACACAAGGGGTCTGTTGGAGAACACCCCATCCCTATATGTTTTGTCTCATTCAAGGATGAGAACAGGAATACAGTCATATGGACAAACAGTGCAGGGCAAGGGGAAGGAACAGAGAGGGAGAATATAAATCTGGAAGTTAACATTAAATCACATGGAGAATGAAAAAAAATCTCATTAAAACGCAAGAAGAAATCATTCCAACCAAATAGGATCAGAAAGTCCTAAAGAAAGACTGGGCAGTCATTACAGTTCCATAGGATATGATGAAAGAGATATTTGAGACAAAGAGGGATAGCAAGGAGACTCAAAGTAAAATTATTGAATAATAATTCACCCTGAATTGAGCAAGGGTTAGAGCTAAAATAGTGGGAAACAGGATTTGGGATTTGGAGGATAAAATTCAGAAGTTCCTTGAGAATGCAGGGATAAATGACAAAAAGAAATGAAAGAACTGAGCTTATTGCTGAATAAAAAAGATAAAAAATTAATAGAAGACAATAATCAAAACCCTAACCAGTTAAAGCTACCTTGCATGTGCAGATTGAAAGGCTCACCACATTTCAGGCCACAGCACTGAGGACATAGTCACACAGCAACATATCCTAGGGCTGCAGAAAGGAAAGAACAACAGTATAAAATGGGCAACTCCTTCCAGTACCATGAGTCCTTTAGAAACATCCGTTCAGAAAAAAACAGATCATCTACCAAAATGTCTGATGCAATATTAAGTGCTAAAGATATGGAAAGTATTTTACACAATTTTAATTTGGTGTAATAATCATGTAATCAGCCAATTTGTCCTTGGCTCATAAAGGGAGATGAAAACATATTCAAATACAGAAGTTATTCTTTAAAAATGACACCTTTAAAATATTCTTGAAAAAAAAATTAGTCGATAACACACCAGTTGACAGACATGAAATAAAATCAGAAGCTGAATGACAGGCCGAGGAGATAAAAAAGAATAAAAATAAATATATTGTAATATTAAAGTGGAATGAGGGGGAATATGGAAATGGAATAAAGTAAAAATATTTTCTATGCAAAAATAAAAATGAAGGCATTTAAAATACGTAATATTAAAAATCACATAATAATTACTGTATAACAGCTCAGATACATTTACAAAGACCAGTATACTAAATGAGAAAAACTTCAGAACTTTAAAGTTTAGCATTAATAGGATGGAATATAAAACACTGCAGATTATATAAGTAAAATAAAACTTTTGAAAAAGTCCATATAGTAAAGAAAACAAAGGAAACAGCAAGAACATAAAATAATGTCATAGAAGCCAGACCAAACCTAGGAACTCTAATTGAGCTGAGAACAAAGATTTGTGTGTGCTCTTTGAGATACATCAGTCTTTATAGACAGCGTCATTAAATGACAGCCCTCCAGATATTTTGTGGCCAATTTTTTTAGTTATTTAAATTGAATTAGCCAACATATAGTACATCATTAGTTTCAGATGTAGAGTCCAGTAATTCCTCAGTTGCATACAACACCCAGTGCTCATCACATCACGTGCCCTCCTTAATGCCGTCACCCAGTTATCCCATCCACTGCCCTTCCAACAACACTCAGTTTCTTTGCCATAGTTAAGAGTCTCTCATGGTTTGTCTCCTTCTCTGATTTCTTCTCATTCCATTTTCCCTCCCTTCCCCTGTGATCCTCTTTGCTGTTTCTTATATTTCACATATGAGTGAAACCATATGATAATTGTCTTTCTCTGCTTGACTTATTTTGCTCAATGTATATAATACACTCTAGTTCCACCCACATTGATATAAATGGTAAGATTTCATCCTTTCTGATGGCTGAGTAATAGTCCATTGTATATATATGCCACACCTTCTTTATCCATTCATCTGTTGATGGACATCTAGGCTCTTTCCATAGTTTGGCTACTGTGGACATTGCTGCCATAAACATTGGGGTGCAGGTGCCCCTTTGGATCACTACATTTGTATCTTTGGGATAAATACCTGGTAGTGCAATTGCTGGGTCATCGGGTAGCTCAGTTTTTAGCTTTTTTTTTTTTAAGATTTTATTTATTTATTAGAGAGAGCACAGTCTGCGGGGAGAGGCAGAGGGAGAGGGAGAAGCAGACTCCCCACTGAGCAGGGAGCACGACAGACAGACATGGAGCTCCATCCCAGCACCCTGGGATCATGACCTGAGCCGAAGGCAGATGCTTAACCAGCTGAGCCACCCAAGCCTCCACCTCCCCATTTTTAAAAAAGATTTTATTTATTTATTAGAGAGAGAGAGAGAGTGATCAATTTTTAACTCCTTGAGGAACCGCCATACTGTTTTCCAGAGTGGTTGTACCAGCTTGATTTTTTATGGCAATTTTTAAAGTCACAAAGATAAAGAAAAAAATCTGAAAAGCACATGAAATTCAAAAGGGACGTTTTAATTTAAAAATGGAGCTCTTGTGGGGCACCAGGGTGGCTCAGTCGTTAAGTGTCTGCCTTAGGCTCAGGTCATGATCCCAGGGTCCAGCGATGGAGCCTGGCCTCAGGCTCCCTGCTCAGCGGGAAGCCTGCTTCTCCCTCTCCCATTCCCCCTGCTTGTGTTTCTTCTCTCGCTTTGTCTCTGTCAAATAAATAAATAAAATCTTTAAAAAAAATTTTAAAAATGGGGCTCTTGGGTGAGGTAAAACAAAAACCAAATTTATTAAAAGAGTGTCATATAAAAAGATGTAAAGCAATACAAATAAAAGAACAGGCAGTTTTATTAGGCAGGTGGAAGATTTATAATATTGGAATCATATATGTAGAATTCCAAGTAAAAAGTATTAAATGGCTGGAAAGCATTAAGTGGAGCAAAGAAAAATTAAAGACTTTAATGTAAAAATAGAAGTTTAAAGGACTAAAATAAAATTTTAGTCAATGATTATGTAATCTTGCAGGGGGCAGTGCCTCTCAGATTGTCACAAAGACAAAAACCTTAAAGGGAAAACCATATTGATCTTTAAGGCTCAAAATTTCAACCCTCTACATGTCTACAGAAATAGACAAATCAACAATACAATTAAAAGGTAATAGCAAATCTGGGGAGATATTTGCAACGTTTATGACAGAAAAATGATGGAAGTTTTTAATATTAAACTCTTAAAAACAATAAAAATAATTGTACAACTCAAGGGGAAAATGAGTTAATCATAAATTGAGGCAAAGAATAAGAGAAATGGAAGCAGCAAATAAATATGAAAAAGTTTAATGCAATTAGAAATCAAAGAAATGCAAAATAAAATAACCATGTTTTTCACTTACTAAATTGACAAGTGGTCTCTTTTTTTTAGTCATTTTGTTTTAAAAATAATAATGACATCTTTGAGTTCACAGGTAATTGAAAATTCTCATACTTTGTTGACTGGTATATAAATTAGCAATCTTTCTGGCATATAAATTAGCAACCTTTCTTGAAGGTAATTTGTTAACTTGTATCAAAAGCCTTAAAATATTCATTTCCTTTGATTCAGTAATTTCACTTCTGGGAATTTATTCTAGGGAAAAAAGGATTTATTCACACAACAATGTGTTATGAGGGTTAGGCACAGATGTATTTATGCTAGAAAAAAAGTTTTTTTCCTATTTTATTTTACTAAAGGCAAATCTTAGAGTGGAATACTTTGCAGCCATTACAGTTAATATTTCTGAAATACATGTAATGAGAGAAAATTCCCATAATATTCTATTAAATAAAAAAGAGCAGGTTAATAAATTTTCTTTATTCAAATTATATTTTAAAGTATTTTTAAAGTATATTTATGAAAAGAAAAGAGAATAAGAGGAGAAAATAACAATGATTTTTTGAGATGGTTTACTTATCAGTGATTTTCATTTTATTGTGTTTTTTTTAATGAATTTATTTATTTATTTGAGAGACACAGAGAGAGAGCATGAGCAGGGTAGAAGGGCAGAGGGAGAGGGAGAAGCAGACCTCCCTCTGAGCAGGGAGACCTAGGACGCAGGGTTCAATCCCAGGACCCTAAGATCACGACCTGAGCCAAAGGCAGATGCTTAACCAGCTGAGCCACCCAAGGGCCCCTCATTTTATTGTTTTATATATTTTCTTCATAAATTAATTTTATAATAAGATATGATTTTAAAATATCCACTGTTGAAAGGAAAATAATTTGGGATTTTTTTCCCTTTAGCTTGAATTATGTGAGTATTTTTCTAATCCAAAGTTTTCATTCTGATTCCCCAGCTAGAATGATCTATCTTATTGTGACACCCATAAAAGAAATATGTTAAAAATTTTAATATTTTTTTCTTCTTTTTTAATCTCTTGGACTATAAGTCCCTCAATTATAGGTATCCTATTTTATTAATATTAAAAACATAAAATTCTTAGCTAGTAAGGTATTTTTAACATATTGATAATGCTTAATAAATATTTGTTGAATTCTATAGATTTATTCCAGTTTGATTATAGAGATGGAAACTTACAGAAAGAGTAGTAAGTGGTTTACAATATTATCCAATAATAAAAAACACTTTGAATGTGTTTTATTATTTATTTATTTATTTATTTATTTTTAAAATATTTATTTATTTGTCAGAGAGAGGGAGAGTGTGAGTACAAGCGGGGGGGGGGGGGAACCAGCAGACAGTAGGAAAAGCACGTTTTCCTGCTCAGCCAGGAGCCTGAAATGGGACTTGATCCCAGGACCCGGGGATGATGACCCGAGTGCAAGGAGGAAGCTTAACAGACTAAGCCACCCAGGCATCTCTTGTGTTTTAATTTTGTTATCTTTTTAACTTGACAACTTGAATATTCATGTGCTCAAGAAATTTGGTCTGATCTTGTTTTATCTTCTTTTCTGTTTCATAGCCATTGATATATTTCTAAATAACCTACAGAAGACCTTTTATATATACCGCTTTAATAAATACAGGATTTGGAATAAATTTATAACACTTTAAAAATGCTATGGGTGGGCTCCTGGGTGGCTCAGTCATTAAGCGTCTGCCTTCGGCTCAGGTCATCATCCCGGGGTCCTGGGATCGAGCCCCCATCGGGCTCCCTGCTCAGCGGGAAGCCTGTTTCTCCCTCTCCCTCTCCCCCTGCTTGTGATCCTGCTCTCACTGTGTCTCTCTGTCAAATAAATAAATAAAATCTTTAAAAAAAATAAAAATAAAAAATAAATAAAAAAATAAATAAAAATGTTATGGGTATGGGCGCCTGAGTGGATTAGTCAGTTAAGCGTTGGCCTTCTGCTGAAGTCATGATCCCAGGGTGCTGTGATTGAGCCCTGAGTCTGGCTCCCTGCTCAGCAAGGAGTCTGCTTCTCCCTCTGCCCCCCCCCCAGTGTTCTCTCTCTCTCT
Organism: Neomonachus schauinslandi; assembly: GCF_002201575.2. Taxonomy (NCBI): domain Eukaryota; kingdom Metazoa; phylum Chordata; class Mammalia; order Carnivora; family Phocidae; genus Neomonachus; species Neomonachus schauinslandi. Next base: position 13,942,788 of record NC_058410.1, on the reverse strand, counting down.
CAAATAAATAGATAAAATCTTAAAAAAAAAAGTACTACAGATACAGATTTAAAATCCCAGCATGCTTGAGTTGAGGACTGTTCTGATAGAAACTGTAACAATGAGGAGGAGCAAGATGGCGGAGGAGTAGGAGACCTGGATTTCGTCTCCTCTCAGGAATTCAGCTGGATAGGGATCAAACCATTCTGAACACCTACAAACTCAACAGGAGATCGAAGAAAAGAAGAGCAACAACTCTCTCATCAGAAAAGCGACCACTTTCTGGAAGGTAGGACGTGCGGAGAAGTGAATCCGAGGCGATATTTGGGAGAATAGACGGCGGGGGAGGGGCCTCCGGCGGCCGCTTCTGGCAAGTGATAGAGCCGCGGAGCACAAAATCGGAACTTTTAAAAGTCTGCTCCGCTGAGGGACGTCGCTCTGGTGGCTAAGCGGGGGGTGGAACCCTCCGGGACAGTGTGGTCTCAGGGCCCTCGGGGTCACAGAAAGACCGGGGGTGCCTGAGTGTGGCAGAGCTCCCAGGTAACGGAGCAGGGAAGCCGGCTGCAGAGGCGGAGCCCAGGCACGAGCTCTCAGCTCAGGGTTGCCATAAACCGTGATCCGCGGCACAGTCGGGCCACTGCTCCTCCAGCAGGGACCCAACAAGCGGCAGATCCGGGGAGACTCACCTTCCTCCCCCGGGAGGAGCCGCGCGGGAGTGCGCCGCAGGGATCTGCTGGGTTTGGAGACTCCACCCAGGGTCGGGTGCCCGAGATAGAAACGCGCGGTCACAGGCCGAGTGAGCACGGAGTGCGGCTGGAGACTGGGGAGATGGGAGTGATTGACTGCTTTTCTCTGGGGGCGCAGTGAGGAGCGGGGCCCCGAGTTCTCGGCTTCTCGGAGGCGGAGATTGGGAGGCTGCCATTTTCACTCTCATCCTCCAAAGCTGCAAGGAAAGCTTGCAGGGAACAAAAGCTCCTGAGAGCAAATGCAAGCAGATTACTTAGGCTGGCCCCCGGCAAGGGCGGGGGGCAAGGGTGGGGCAATTCCACCTCTGGCAAACACATTTCAGATCCACTGCAACAGGCCCCTCCCCCAGAAGACCAGCAAGAACAACCAGCCAAGACCAAGTTTACTGATAAATGAGAATGGCAGAACTCCAGGACTAGGGCAATACAGCACATAGAATTCATGGCTTTTCCCCCCCTGATTCTTTATTCTTTCAAAGTTAATTTTGTTTAATTTTCTTTTTTTTTTAAATTCTTCTTTTTCCCTTTTTCACCACCATCTTATCAATCCCTTTTTCAAAAATCTTTTTTATTTTTCATTTTTAGAGTCATATTCTATCCCTTCACTGTAGTTAACCTTATTTTGGGTATGTATATATTTTGGGTTGTTCTCTCTTTAAAATTTTGGGATACAGTTTCTTCTAACAGACCAAAGTATACCCTAAATCTCTAGTGTATGGCTCTAGTGTATGGCTCTAGCGTATTTGTTCTAGTCTCCTGCCTGATTACATTCTCTCCCTTTCTTTAAATTTTTTTTTTAAATTTCTCTTCTTTCTTTTTTCAACCAACTTCTTATCTTATCAATTCCTTTTATAAAATCTTTTATAATTTTCATCTTTGCAGTTGTATTCCATCCCTTCCTCATATTTACCCTTATTTTTGTACATATATAAGTTTTTCTTTCTTTAAAATTTTGGGAGGCATTTTCTTCTAACAGACCAAAATACACCCAAAATCTAGTGTGTGGCACTGATCTATTCACCAGCCTGATCATATTAGTTCATGTTCTTTTTTTTTTTCTTTTTTCTTTCTTTCCCTTTCTTTTTCCCTGGTTTCAGGTCTCTTCTGATTTGTTTAGTGTATATTTTTCTGGGGTCGTTGTTACCCTGTTTGCATTTTGTTCTCTCATTCACCTAGTCTCCTCAGGACAAAATGACAAGACAGAAAAGCTCACCTCAGAAAAAAGAACAAGAGGCAGTACCAACTGCCAGGGACCTAATCAATATGGACATTAATAAGATGTCAGAACTAGAGTTCAGAATGACGATTATAAAGATACTAGCTGGGCTTGAAAAAAGCATGGAAGATACTAGAGAAACCCTTTCTGGAGAAATAAAAGAACTAAAATCTAACCAAGTCAAAATCAAAAAGGCTATTAATGAGGTGCAATAAAAAATGGAGGCTCTAACTTCTAGGATAAATGAAGCAGAAGAAAGAAGTAGTGATACAGAAGACCAATTGATGGAGAATAAAGAAGCTGAGAAAAAGAGAGATAAACAACTACTGGATCATGAGGGCAGAATTCGAGAGATAAGCGATACCATAAGACAAAACAAAATTAGAATAATTGGGATCCTGGAAAAAGAAGAAAAGAGAGAGGGGCAGAAGGTATATTGGAGCAAATTATAGCAAAGAACTTCCCTAATATGGGGAAGGTAACAGGCATCAAAATCCAGGAGGCACAGAGAACTCCCTCAAAATCAATAAAAATAGGTCAACACCCCGACATCTAATAGTAAAACTCATAAGTTTCAGAGACAAAGAGAAAATCCTGAAAGCAGCTTGGGACAAGAGGTCTGTAACCTACAATGGTAGAAACATTAGATTGGCAACAGACCTATCCACAGAGACCTGGCAGGCCAGAAAAGACTGGCATGATATATTCAGAGCACTAAATGAGAAAAATATGCAGCCAAGAATACTATATCCAACTAGGCTGTCATTGAAAATAGAAGGAGAGATAAAAAGCTTCCAGCACAAACAAAAACTAAAGGAATTTGCAAACACAAAACCAGCCCTACCAGAAATATTGAAAGGGGTCCTCTAAGCAAAGAGAGAGCCTAAAAGTAACATCAACCAGAAAGGAACAGAGACAATATACAGTAACAGTCACCTTACAGGCAATACAATGGCACTAAATTCATATCTTTCAGTAGTTACCCTGAATGTAAGTGGGCTAACTGTCCCAATCAAAAGACACAGGTTATCAAATTGGATAAAAAAAGAAGACCCATCTATATGCTGTCTGCAAGAGACTCATTTTAGACCCAAAGACACCTCCAAATTGAAAGTGAGGGGGTGGAAAACCATTTACCATGCTAATGGATACCAAAAGAAAGCCAGGGTGGCAATCCTTATATCAGACAAATTAGATTGTATACCAGAGACTATAATAAGAGATGAGGAAGGACACTATATCCTACTTAAAGGGTCTATCTAACAAGAAGATCTAACAATTGTAAATATCTATGCCCCTAACATGGGAGCAGCCAATTATATAAGCCAATAATAACAAAATCAAAGAAACACAACAACAACAATACAATAATAGTAGGTGACTTACACCCCCCCCCCACGCCCCCGCTCACTGAAATGGACAGATCATCTAAGCAAAAGATCAACAAGGAAATAAAGACTTTAAATGACACACTGGACCAAATGGACTTCACAGATATATTCAGAATGTTCCATTCCAAAACAACAGAATACACATTCTTCTCTAGTGCCTGTGGAACATTCTCCAGAATAGATCACATCCTAGGTCACAAATCAGGTCTCAACCAGTACCAAAAGATTGGGATCATTCCCTGCATATTTTCAGACCACAATGCTTTGAAACTAGAACTCAATCACAAGAGGAAAGTTGGAAAGAACTCAAATACATGGAGGCTAAAGAGCATCCTACTAAAGAATGAATGGGTCAACCAGGAAATTAAAGAAGAATTAAAAAAACTCATGGAAACCAATGAAAATGAAAACACAACCTTTCAAAATCTTTGGGATGCAGCAAAGGCAGTCCTAAGAGGAAAGTATATAGCAATACAAGCCTTTCTCAAGAAACAAGAAAGATCTCAAATACACAATCTAACCCTACACCTAAAGGAGCTGGAAAAGAACAGCAAATAAAGCCTAAACCCAGCAGGAGAAGAGAAATAATAAAGATCAGAGCAGAAATCAATGAAATAGAAACCAAAAGAACAGTAGAACAGATCAATGAAACTAGGAGCTGATTCTTTGAAAGAATTAGTAAGATTGATAAACCCCTGGCCAGACTTATCACAAAGAAAAGAGAAATGACCTAAATAAATGAAACCATGAATGAAAGAGGAGAGATCACAACCGACACCAAAGAAATACAAACAATTATAAGAACATATTATGAGCAACTCTATGCCAGCAAATTAGATAATCTGGAAGAAATGGATGCATTCCTAGAGATGTATCAACTACCAAAACTGAACCAGGAAGAAATAGAAAACCTGAACAGACCTATAACCACTAAGGAAATTGAAGCAGTCATCAAAAATCTCCCAAAAAACAAAAGCCCAGGGCCAGATGGCTTCCCAGGGGAATTCTACCAAACATTTCAAGAAGAATTAATACCTATTCTTCTGAAGCTGTTCCAAAAAATAGAAATGGAAGGAAAACTTCCAAACTCATTTTATGAGGTCAGCATTACCTTGATCCCAAAATCAGACAAAGACCCCATCAAAAAGGAGAATTATAGACCAATATCCCTGATGAACGTGGATGCAAAAATTCTCACCAAAATACTAGCCAATAGGATCCAACAGTACATTAAAAGGATTATTCACCTCAACCAAGTGGGATTTAAGGGCAAAAATGAACTATTGGGACTTCATTCAAGATAAAAAGCTTTTGCACGGCAAAGTAAACAGTCAACAAAACCAAAAGACAACCGACAGAATGGGAGAAGATATTTGCAAATGACGTATCAGATAAAGCGCTAGTATCCAAAATCTATAAAGAACTTATCAAACTCAACACCTAAAGAACAAATGATCCAATGAAGAAATGGGCAGAAGATATGAACAAACATTTTTCCAAAGAAGACATCCAAATGGCCAACAGACACATGAGAAAGTGCTCAACATCACTCGGCATCAGGGAAATCCAAGTCAAAACCTCAATGAGGTACCACCTCACACCAGTCAGAATGGCTAAAATTAACAAGTCAGGAAACGACAGATGTTGGCAAGGATGTGGAGAAAGGAGAACCCTCCTACACTGTTGGTGGGAATGCCAGCTGGTGCAGCCACTCTGGAAAGCACTATGGCGGTTCCTCAAAAAGTTGAAAATAGAGCTACCATACGACCCAGCAATTGCACGACTGGGGTATTTACTCCAAAGATACAAATTTAGTGATCCGAAGGGGGTACATGCACCCCAATGTTTATAGCAGCAATGTCCACAATAGCCGATGTGATATATACACACGCAATGGAATATTATGCAGCCATCAAAAGGAATGAAATTTTGCCATTTGCAACGATGTGGATGGAACTAGAGGGTATTATGCTGAGGGAAATAAGTCAATCAGAGAAAGACATGTATCATATGATCTCACTGATATGAAGAATTCTTAATCTCAGGAAACAAACTGAGGGTTGCTGGAGTGGTGGGGGGTGGGAGGGATGGGGTGGCTGGGTGATAGACATTGGGGAGGGTATGTGCTATGGTGAGCGCTGTGAATTGTGTAAGACTGATCAATCACAGACCTGTACCTCTGAAACAAATAATACATTATATGTTAAAAAAAAAAAAGAAGATAGTAGGAAGGGAAAAATGAAGGGGGGAAATCCGAGGAGGAGACGAATTATGAGAGACTATGGACTCTGAGAAACAACCTGAGGGTTTTAGAGGGGAGGGGGGTGGTGGGATGGGTTAGGTTGGTGATGGGTGTTAAAGAGGGCACGTATTGAATGGAGCACTGGGTGTTATATGCAAACAATGAATCATGGAACACTACATCAAAAACTAATGATGTAATGTATGGTGATCAACATAATAAAATAAAATTTAAAAAAAGAAAGAAACTGTAATGAATTTCCACAAATAAAAATGTGTATAGTCAGTATATTTTACTAGTTTTCATATATATAAAATGCAATTTCTCCTTTACATAAAGAAATGGTACATTTTTTTTCTCCTTTTGAAATTCCAAAAGTGGGACAATAATAGGATATTGTGTATTATAGAAACTGGTTGAGCAACACTGTGGTACCCTTGTGACGTAGGGCACACGTGGCAGTTATGGCAGGGTAGAGTGTAATAACCATGAACTAGATTAAAACAACCTGAAGGGACTTTGCACCTATAGATAGTGAACCCTCTACATGAGGATCCTTGTATTCATTATTTGACTACAGTCAACCAAGTGATTTTTTCAAAGTCTTTTTGGTTCTGTGTTGTGATATATGTAGGTTTAAAATCAAATTGAGCACAACAGATCCTTAAATACAGAGAATAAAGGGATGGTTGCCAGAGGGGAGGGAGTGGGGGGATGGGCAGAAAGAGTAAAGTGGAGTGGGAGGTACAGGCTTCCAGTTATGGAATGAATACGTCACGGGGATGACAGCATAGGGAATAGAGTCAGTGATTTTGTAATAGCATTGTGTGGTGACAGATGGCAGCTACGCTTGGGGTAAGCGTAACAGAATGTACAGACTTGTCGAATCACTATGTTGTACACCTGAAACTAATGTTACATTTTGTGTCAACCAGATCTCAATTAGAAAAAAAAAAAAGGAAAGTAAGTCTCATTGAGCAGAATAAATAAAAAATGGTGAAAATGACTGAATATATGATGACCGTATGGTTCATGCCCATTTTCTTGGAGTAATTTTTAGTATTTCTTCTAGTTCTCTAGGTTAAAGATAGTTTTTATCATTGCCCTAACTATAAGGTACACTGAAAATGTCAAGTGAGTGATAAATGCACGAGGGAAACTGAAAGTCTTAAAACCAGGGGTAGGGGGGTTGGGGAGGGGTGGGGGTGTGTGTGGCTTCATGTGCACTTGTTCCTGGCAGCTGTTCCACCCACTCTTGCACATGACCTAGTCCCAAACTCTTCCTCTCCATCCTTTAGATAAAATCCAGGCTGTTCAAACAATGGCTGCTAATCCACGTGAAAAATCCTTCTCTTCCCATTTCCGGAACCAGCTGAACTTTGACAAACCTCCTTCCTCTCGTTAGAGACTCATAAAACATTCCACCCCTTCTCCAATTTAGAATGCTCCTTAACTCCTTCAGAGCCTTCTCATGCTGGACATTTTCAAATAGTTTTGTCCAGATAGTGCTCTGGTTGGCTTTCTTCCTCAAGTAGGAAATAAACTCTAGGAATTCAGAGGTAAGGTAAGAGAGATCATTTTTCTACCTTCTGGGGTCAATGGAGATGAATGGAGTGGGGAAATATTTGAACTGAGTTTAAGTAAGTGAATTGTTTGCGGACTGAAGAATAAATTTTACATACTTAAAACTTACCAGATAACAGTTTTCACCCAGGTATTCCTACATATATCAAGGCTAAAAATATTCTAAGACAAATCTGGAAGCTGGATAACTCCTTGTGAGGATAGACATATGAGTAAATGTCCAATTAAAGTCTAAATAAAGCCAGCAAGTGTGGAAAGTCTCATTCTAGGAGGGACTTTAGTTTGCTTCAAAGCTTTTTTGAGTATTAGTACAGATTCCTAAAACCTGCATCCATTCTAATCCCCATAGTCACAAAATTTTACTTCAGAAAGAATCTTTAAACTAAAAATAATTTTCTTTGTATAGTGAAAGCCAAAAACATCAAAGAAATATTTCAAGAACACTTTGACTTATTATAATGTCACAAGGACATTCTCACAAATAACAAATGTAAATATTCTCTTTAAGGTGTAGATACAAAAACAATATAATCATCAAACTATTTATGTTGAGCTCTAAGCTGCTCTTAGATTGCTTTTAGCAATCAGGTTGAATACATGTTCATCATTGCAAATTTCATTTGACCTCTAAATTGCAAATTTCATTTGACCTCAAAAATCCTTTTGCTCTCTTCAGAGTCAGTATTGTTTTAGTACTAAGAATATAGTTATTTTCAGATATGAAAGAAGTAAAGTGGTATATCTATTTCTCTCTCTTTCGAGTTTGGGATTTGAGTGCAGTTATAGAGCACAGAATCTACCCAGTCTATGCTTTGGGTGATATCTTAGATAAAGGGACAAAAACCTCATGATGAACAAATGGTGCGCTAGCAATGTTTAACAACGAGGTCTTTTGAAAAGAAAAAAACAGGTTGGGTGGGTGGAGGGAGGAATTTGTCTGTAGTGTTTGCAAATTCCCATGTTATAAATATTACCACCATGGACATTTCAAGTGACCGATGCAATGTTACTGAAAGCAGCATTGGAAAGAGATGTGCAGTCGGACACCATTTATAGATTTTTCATCTTACAGTCATAATAGATATGAATAACCTCAAGAACACGGATAAAAATAAAATATAGGAAACTAACGAGGAAGTGGTGAATTTTAGGTACCTATTTCTTTTGTTTTAGTATGATTTATTTAATTGAAAGTTCACACAACGTAATCATGGCTATGTTAATAACTGGCTTGCAAAATTCCTCAAAATGTAACAGTAGGAGCCCATGAGCTGGTGAGAACAGGTTCCAGTACAACAATGGTTTTTGTGTATTTATTCCTTTGTTTTAAAAACATGGTCTCATGGATTAGCACTCTATCCACATCACCTTGGAACTTGTTAGCAATGCAATCTCCAGTCCCATCCCAGACCTAGCAAGTCAGGTTCTTCATTTTAACAAGATCTTTGGGTAATTTCTACTCAAATTAAACTTTGGGAAGTACTAGAAATGTTACTGTCACTCCAGGCCAGCCTCAGGATGGGAAAGTGATTAACAGAGGAATGTATTACTGGCACAACTTTTAAAGTTAGGAGAATATCATTTTAAAACATGTGACTGGAAAACTCAATTAGATTATAAATCTTGAAAGCTAGGGAGAAAGCGGAATTGGGATAAAGATGAAAATAGTGGTGTGTGTGTGTATATATATTCCACATAACTTTAGATCTAACACAATTTAAAAGTCACCTACTTAATGGGTACCAGCACAGGAAATGCCTAATAATGTAACAAAGAACATGTCATGCATTTATGTTTTTTTTTTCCCACACGAAGAAATAGAATTTTAAGTTGGACATCAACAATAAAATGATTCTTCATACAAATAGCTACTCTCCTCTATTCACACATAGCAGAGAGATCTGCCCTTGGAAAATAGAAACACTTGAAATGATAGAAGTGCACAAAGATGGTCCAGAGGTACTCCTGAATGTGGCATTCTAGAATTGAGGTAAAGTAGGAATCCTGAACTTTACAGAGAATTTTGGAGGAAGCTATCCATAATAATTTAAATAATCAGGTGGATCAAAGGACAATTAGGTAGATCTAGTCAGCTTCTTCCCCACCTTCCTTAGTGCTTGTTCAGCGGCTCTGGAACAGAACGACCATGATGGCAGGGACTGAGGTTCTCTATGAACTCGACACTTGAGCTGCCCCTGATAAAAAGATAATTTACTACTTAATTTACTACTTAATTGACTTACTGCGTAGTACCTGACCTCCCAAAATGGAGAGCAACACTGAGTCCCCGGTGTAGCACCAGTGCTTGGGGGGACCAGCCAGCGACATGGCGGCTGATCGATTACATCAAACTATTTCCATCATGGTGAGGCAAAGAGTCATCTGCACCGAATAACACATGTTTTCTCAATAGGAATTTGTCTTACCTGCCTGTGATGCTGCTGCTAGCATCATCCTCTGTAGACTCACACAATGCCTTATCTATAGTTATGATATCCCGGACAGCATTACTTCTGATCAAAGAACCCATTTAGTAGCAAAGGAAGTAAAGTAGTTACTGGCTCACACCAAAGGAATTAACTGATTTGATGACATACCCTATCACCTGTAAGTGGCTGGCCTACTTCAAAAATGGAATGGCTAATTGAGGTCTCAGTTACAGTATTATTTAGAAGAACACACCTTGAAAGAAGAAACTTGTATCTTACAGGATACAGTGTGTTGTTTGAATCAGAGAACATATGATGTTTTCTCCCACAGTCAGAATACAGGGGTCTGGGAATCAAGATGTAAAAGTAGAGTAGCTATGTAACATATTTTACATTGACCAGTACATAAATATACATATCACATTGAACAACATATGGATTACATATTATCTTAGTCCGTTCAGGCTAAGGTAAAACTACCATATAATGTGTAGCTTAAACAACAAACACTTATATCTCACAGTTCTGGAAGTTTTGGTTGAGGGGAGTGGGGAAGAAGCTGACTGGATCTACCTAATTGTCCTTTGATCCATTGGATTATTGAAATTATTATTATCATGACTTAATTACCTCCCAAAAACTGCACCTCTTACTATTATTACGTTGGGAATTAGGTTTTAACATATGAACAAGGGGGACACAAATGAATATGGCATATGTATTGGATATATATAATCTGATATATTTTATAATTTATATACCTTATATTTTATGTATTTTATAAATATATAGCAAAGTTCCAGTAGGTGACACAATAATGGTTCAACTGAATTGGAAGATGAGATTGCCATCATCATTGGTTCCTTGGGTCAGTGAAGCAATGGGCAAAATGAGGGGGGTGAGTACTCTAAAGTCCGAAGTGATTAATTCCAATTGCCAAGGGGAAATTAGGTTATTGCCATATAGTAGAGGCAAAGAGGATGGTATCTAGAAATCAGTGAAGTTTCTGGGGTTCTTCTTCATCCCATCCATTAATAAAGTTAATGGAAAGCAACAACAACCAAAACAAGAAAGGATGATTGAGACTCAGATCCTTTAGGAATGAAATTTTTGGTTACTCCTCCAGGTAAGGAGCTTAGAGAAGCTTAGGACTGACTTAGAACAAAATAAAGATGGAATAGGGAATGAAATAAGGATCTCATAGCTATCAACTACTGCCTTGGGCCCATTACAGGAAGAAAGACTGCCGATATATCCTTCCATGTTCTGAGAGGATCACAAAGCTTTCCACCAAGGAATGGTTCTGCCTGTTTTTGCATCTTGTCTACATGGCCTTTGTGGACCATATGCAAGATTTTTGGGACCCTGACATGGAGAAGTTGCCCTACAGAATTGGGGTTCAAGAAACTTGTGCAGAAATGTTGATACTTGGCTACTGCTATTGTTATAGTGATAAACTTTTCCTTTTTGAAAAAAGAGAGAAAAAGACTGTGTAACATTGCATATTTTCTCCTTGCTTGTTATGTGTCTATACTTACACATATTGTCTATTTTTGTCTTTTCTGTCTCCTTTTTGTTTTTTATTATTTTATTATTTTAAAGAATTATTTTAAAGAATTTTATGAGACATTAACTTTACAATTTAGTCTTTAGGTAACAGAATATTTAATGGGACTATAAATGAATATGTGGAATGATTAATATAGCCAGTGATGGACACAACGACTGTTGAGACTGTGTCTTTCCACTTTGGGAAGAGAATGAGAGCTTCCTTAACAGTATGAAAGAAGTTTCCATCTTGTTAGGTAGAAACGGAGTTGTGTGGTTGTTATATGGAGGCTCAAAGGTGTGTTGAAGTGTGTGTATGGTTACTGAGTGGCCGAAGTGGTGGACTGAGCCAGTTATTAATTCATTGCTTCTCAGCTCCATACTCACCCTTGTTTGCCCTGCTTTGTGATGATGGAATTAGGCTCTGCAAATTATATGTACCCTTTACCAGGTGGCTTGACAGTAGGCTCCCCTGAGAAGATACTGGAGGGACACTGTCAGGCAGGAAGAGTAGGAAGAGACTCTCGGGTTCCATGTTGTGTTTGCCATGGGACACTGAGAAGATTGATGTGAAGTGGGCACAGATGTACCACAGCTGAATGCTGTTTGCCTTTTTCTGAAGACACCTCCTGGCAAGCTTGTCTATTACCACGAACTGCGTTTGCAGTTCAGTGGCAGCATCCTCTGGCAAGTTTCTTGGTCACCACAATGACAAGATATTTTGGTGGTTTCACTGTTTCACCATGAACGCTTTCATCAGAATTCTCCATCACAGTGGCAGGCCACATGTAGCCACCATGGCATTACTCTACAGGTCTGAATCTCAGCCTTGCAGCCCCCTTAAGTTCCTGAGTTCCTTCCTCATTCCCCTCTCTCTCAACCCTAGGGGAGCAACCATCCTGTAGCTGCTACCCTTGTACACCTTAGCAACCACCTTTGGACTAGTTAGAAAATCTATTTCCCTTATTCAAATTCCTAATGAGATTGCTGTCTCCTGAATGGATCCTCACTGATGTATAACTTTATTATTTTTAAAAAATGTTTTCCTTGTATAAGAACTTCACACAATAGCCCATGTCATTTATTCTAATATTTATTAAGTTAAAGTTTAGGACTAAATGAAGCTCTCATGCTACTCTGTGGGTTTACACATTTTCAACAAATCCTTTTGATGAGTTGGAGAACTATGGTGTATAGAGTTACATACACACATCTATTTTGTGACACTATTATGATCATTACCATTTTAAGCTTTTCCCTATAGTAACTCTTTTCTAGGATTGCTGTGACAGTTTGTACCTAGGTGGCTTAAAACAACAGGAGTTTATGCTCTCACAGTTCCAGAAGCTAAAAGTCTAAAATCAAGGTGTTGGCAGGTCTGTGCTCTCTGACAAACCGGTGGGGGAAATCCTTCCTTGCCACTTCCTAGCTTCTGGTGGTTTGTCAGAAATCACTAGTGTTCCTTGACTTGTGACAGTAGCACCCTAATCTCTGCTTTCATCATCACATGATGTTCTCCTGGTGTCTCTGTCTTCACACGGCCATCCCCTTATAAGGACACCCGTCACATCAGCTTAAGGGTCCGCCGTACTCCAATATGCCTTCATCTTAATCAGTTACATCTACAAGAACTCTATTTCCACATAATGTCACATTTGGAAGAACTGGGGGTTAGAACGTCAACATTTGGGGAGGGGGTGGGGAACTCAATTCAACTCCTAACACATCCATATCCTGAAATATTAACCATTAGATTTTTTGACATGTATGTTCCTGATATACTACTAACTAAGAAATTAGTTCCGATATGTGCATAACGCTATTTTTCTAAATGAAAATACGTGTATCTTTATAAATAGAGAGATATCTATTAGGATATGCCTTAAAATGATAATAGTAGTTGTCTCCAAGTGGAAGAAGAGTAGGATTTTTAAAAATTTGCCTATCTAAAAAAAATTGCCTAACTATATTTTCTACAGTGAGTTGAGATTACTTCTGTCGTAAAATATTTTTATTTAAAATAATGAAAACTATTATAATAAATAATGCATTAGAAAAGCCTGTTTTATAGTTTTAAAAAACATGTTGCATTTTTTAATTAAACCAATGTTTTAGGAAATATACTGGTAGCAATAAGTAGTTATAGAATGGGAAAGGAAATATTGGCTTGGTTGTAGATCTATGTGTTCAGTTCAGTCTATGGAATAAATTACTGGGTTGTGGGGAGAAACAATAGTCCAGGTTCTTGGTGGTAGTGGGGATCAGGGTGGGATTGCTGATCTGTTTTCTTGTGCCACATGACTCATATATATAAATGTGGGTGTGGCAAAATTATTATCAAAAGTGCCAACATGATGCTTCATGGTGACTGAATCAGACCTAAACAATTAGATATGAAGGGATATCTGCAATCCAAGTTTCTTGTAAGTAAGTGATTTTTTAAAAAGTATTTTATTTACTTATTAGAGAGAGAGAGAGTGAGCATAAGCAGGGCTAGGCACAGAGGGAGAGAGACAAGCAAACTCCCCACTGAGCAGGGATTCCTACGTGGGGCTCCATCTCAGGGCCCTGAGACCATGACCTGAGCCGAAGTCAGATACTCAACCGACTGAGCCACTCCGGCGCCCCTAAGTAAGTGATTTTTAACCATAAAAAAAATTCATGAATTTGTGTCTCTTTCTTGCTGTATTTCAAGAAAAAAAAAATTACCTATGGAGTTGTTCCAAAGTGTTGTAAGAGTCATGGTCAATGAAGGTATTTACTTTTCATTCTGGATACTATATTTACATGGTTTCTGATTTGTGTAGATCACTGGAATTCAGTAAACCTGGCTCATCTATACTAAGACACTGTATTTTATTAAATCCTTGTGCGGAAAAAATTTCTGTCCTTCTAAATGATTCCTTCTGAATAAGGGAAGGGCTGGCAAAAAGTTTTTGACTATAGACTTGGGAGAATACTACAGCTCTTAGCATGAAATTCAATGGGAATGATATTAATCCCTATATCTGGAGTATTTGGCAGGAGTTCACTAAGAGTTAACATACGTAGTTTTCAGGCATTAAACAAAGGACCCTTACACAGACCCTTCAGCATTTCAGCATAAGGAGTTTGGTTATGGAATTTAGCTAAAGAAGACTAAGATAAATTGGACAAGTGAATATTTGGATCACATCTCCCTATGATGATTAGTTTGGCAGAGTCCATAACACTTATTGATGCTCTCCAAGGAAACATCAGGGAATTTCGATTAATCGCTTTTGATATTCTTTCATGAAGAGTCAGAGCTTAATACTGTGAGAAGACACCATCAAAAGGATGTGACCACTGGTTGACCTGTGAGTTGGCCCCAGGCAATTGGAAGATCCTCACCCCCTCCTCTGCCCTTGGAATGTACATCCTGCCCACTGTTCCCACACTAGAATTTGTTTCAAGGATGCAGCCTTGAGAGAGTAATGTGTTGTTGAGGCTGTCTGGACTGTGTATGTGACTGAACCTTGATAAAGCCTCTATATACATTTTAAGATTCTGGTGGGCAAGTATGAAGATCTACTCATCTCATGGCTAACAAAGACAGCCCTCATAATGTAAGTTCTCTTGCTTGTTAAAACTACCACCTACTAATCTGAAGTAGTCCACCTCTTTCTTTGTCTATTTTTGCCCTCAATGTATGGGGGCCAGTTTCTAATTTCACCCAGGGAACTCCTGAGGTTGCAGTTTAACAAATATGTAAGAAAATTGATGGTGTGCCGCAGAAGGTCTCAGTAGCATACTTCATGGGCATGGTGGGTACAGAAGACAGTAGCTACTCTGTGGCTGCCCTGGAGTTTGGATCTACCATGGTGAAGAGAAGAGATGACATTTCCACTTGACTGGAGCTTAAAAGCTCCCCTTTTGCTGATGTTTCTCATCTTTGTTAAGCAAATGTTCAACGAATGCCTGTTCTGTGCCAGATATTATTGTACGTGGAAACAGAGAACATGGTGGTGGTAAGGCAGACACCGTGCTGCCCTCATTGAACTCACAGCTTAGTGGGTAGAAACAGTAATTGACGTCCCCAGGTTGGATGTAGAAATTAACGTGGGGCTTGAACTCACAACCCTGAGATCAAGAGTCACATGCTCTACCGACTGAGCCAGCCAGGCTCCCCGGAATTAATTCATTTTTAAATGGATTTCTTCAGGTAATTAAGTATACAGACTGCCACTAGGGATTTTATATATTTTCGTAGCACCTTTTATATAAAATATGGTAAGCTAAACCCTGTATTAAATGCTTATTGTGTTATTTACACACAGACACTAAAAATTTCAAGGCAAATATTCTCATCTGTAGCCACTGATCCTTTTTTTTCTGTGCTGGAATAAGAGGCATGGAAAGTGAACTTGCCCTATATTCAGACTTTTGCTTTTCAAGGACTTCCCAAATCTTGTGCTTTTAAGCTCCAGTCAAGTGGAAATGTCATCTCTTCTCTTCACCATGGTAGATCCAAACTCCAGGGCAGCCACAGAGTAGCTACTGTCTTCTGTACCCACCATGCCCATGAAGTATGCTACTGAGACCTTCTGCGGCACACCATCTCAGGACTGAATTCCTTTTGCTGATGTTTCTCATCCTTTGTTAAGCAAATGTTCAACGAATGCCTGTTCTGTGCCAGATATTATTGTACGTGGAACAGAGAACATGGTGGTGGTAAGGCAGACACCGTGCTGCCCTCATTGAACTCACAGCTTAGTGGGTAGAAACAGTAATTGAATGTTCACATCAGTTTTTTAAACCAATTCAGTAAATATTCATTGAATATTTACTATGTATCCATCACTGTTTAGGTGCCAATGATAAAGCAGTGAAAGAAAAAATCAGTAATATCTCTGTCTCAAGATTGAATCTAGTTGATATAAAATTACAAACACAGACACATACTAGAAGAAAAATTACACTCTCCAAGGACAACATAATATCAGGAGATGTAAGCTAAGCCAGCAGTTCAAGATCTTCTGCACCATGGTGTCTAAGCGGGACCCTGAAAGATACGAGAGCGTTAACCAGGCAAACAGCATGACCATAAGAAAACACTTTGGGTAAAGAACATTTTAAGAACCTGGGCCAATTACCATATAATTGTGGGAAAAAGCCCTGAAATATGAAAATTCAAAAGTGATTAAAAGTCCTAGCAATTAATTCTAAATCCCTGACCAATTAAAATTAATTAAATGACCATGAAGCTAATTTCTCTTGGGCTTTTTCCAACATCCAGTTTATGCTAAAAAACAACTTCTGTATTCAAAAATGAATATTCATTAGGGAATTCTGATCAAGGATAGGCAAATGAAGAAATTTATATTTAGGATAAACTCAGTGCTAACACATTCCATATGCAGTCAGAATTATACAATATTTTTAAATGAGAATATAATTTAACATTTTTACATTTTAAATTTGAATATAAAAGAAAGGGAACATTTTCATTATTAGTAGGTGTATAGAGCTAAAAAATAATTTGTATTATTTTTTCTGATGCTACTGAAACACAAGTTCATGTGTGAAGTCTGAAAAGTGGACAAAATTATAAAAAAAAGAAATGGAAATTAGCAGTTATCCCCCATCTAAAGTTTATAGCAGCTTATGTTTCATTTAAATTGTCAAATTAAAAATCATCACATATTTTTATGTATAAAAATATTAAATTGGATTACTCAGACACAGACATAAATTAAGCCAATAGACTACGTAGTTTATTTTATTTTATTTTATGTTGTTAATCACCATACATTACATCATCAGTTTTTGATGTAGTGTTCCATGATTCATTGTTTGCGTGTAACACCCAGTGCTCCATTCAGTACGTGCCCTCTTTAATACCCATCACCAGGCTAACCCATCCCCCCACCCCCCTTCCCTCTAGAATGTAGTTTTTGAAGTGACAGTTTAGGATATGTATATATGTACTATTTATATAATTTTCCATAAGAAAATAGCATTGTTAGGTTTCTAAAATTGTTTCTGTCACTGGTTGAGTTTTATGATGGCTGAATTTTAGAAAATCAGAAGATTTTATATTCTAAGAAATTATATCCTAAGTCTGTAAGTTTATTTTGTTGAAAACATATACATTCATATGAATTTTCATGCTGTAAATGGTTATGAAGTAAAATGATGCACTAATACAGACCCAGGAGGCTCTTACACATGAGGACTTGCTCTCTTGAATCACACTCTTGTTCTCTCTTGTTTTTCTGTGATTACCACGAATACATGCTTCAGGCAGCATGAATGGTGTGAGAGACAACCGGAAAACAGAGCAATTGTCCTAACAAGGTCATGTCAGACCATTCTAGAACCATGTGACCTCAAAATACATGAGAGTACCCAGCCATGACCCCAGTCTCCTACCACTCAAGCTAACTGTGGATGCATGACTGAGCTCAGTCACAATGAGAAAGCAACCTAGCTAACCTGAAGACTTGTAAGGAATAATAATTTCTTAGTGTTATAGGTCACTGAATTTGGGGTGTTTTCTTATACAGCAAGGGCTACTTTAAACATGGATTAATAGGTAGAAAAGACACAACTTTAGGTTTTTGGGGGAAAGATTGATTATCTAATATGTGATAATGGTTGATGATGTTAAAAATAAACAGGCGAGCCAATCAAATTAGAAGCACATCTCCCATCTGAAACCATATTAAATTTGAGCTCAAGCAAAGATGTTGGAACTACAAAGAGCATTCTTTGTAAGCACAACTTTACAGTGGGATAGTGAATAAAAGTAAATTATACAGTAGTATAATGAAACAGATAATGCTTGACTAAGTAATTACTCTAGGGGTGCCTGGGTGGCTCAGTCAGTTAAGCATCTGCCTTCAGCTCAGGTCATGATTCAGAGTCCGGGGATGGAGCCCCACATCTGTCTGTAGTGCCCCTGCTCAGCAGGGAGCCTGCTTCTCCCTCTCCTTCTGCTGCTCCGCCTGCTTGTGCTCTCTCACTCTCTCTCTCAAATAAATAAAATCTTAAAAAAAAGAAAAAGAAAAATCTTTTACTCTGTAAAACTCCTTAGAAGAACACTTGCCTTTGTTTTGGAGGATGCTCTGAACCCCTTTCTCCATTCAGCCTGCACATTGAGACCAACCAATAGGCTCCTGAGGATGGAGGAATCCTGGAAGGTTATAAAACAAATGATAACCGATTATTTCTGGATGTTGGGATTAACAGTATTTTTCCTCACATCACTCTGTATTTCTAAATTGTTTTATAGGGAGCATGTTTTGCTTTTTGCTACATATGTACCACTTTCACTGTTCAGTTGTAAACATTTTGTATTGTATACTGCTATTTTCTCCTTAACCCACACATTATTTAGGAGTCTTTTTTTTTTTTTTTTTTTTTTTTTAGTTTGGGGTGTTTTTTGGAGGAGGAAGTGACTTATTTTTGACTTCTAATTTTCTTTTTCTTTTTTTTTAAAGATTTTATTTATTTATTTGAGAGAGAGAGAGAATGAAAGACAGAGAGCACGAGAGGGAAGAGGGCAGAGGGAGAAGCAGACCCCCTGCTGAGCAGGGAGCCCGATGTGGGACTCGATCCCGGGACTCCAGGATCATGACCTGAGCCAAAGGCAGTCGCTTAACCAACTGAGCCACCCAGGCGCCCGACTTCTAATTTTCTTAAGATGCATCAGAGGACAATCTATATGATAATAATTATTGGGCCTTGTTGAGATATTATTAGCAACCTTGCATGTAGATGATTTCAAGTACTATTTGGGGGGTGATGGCATAGGAGGCTCTCTATATCTATTGGGTTAATAGATATTGATTATTAGTTATTAATTTGTTGCTCAAATCTTCCTTACTCTCACTACTTTTGTCTGATTGCTCTATCAGTTTCTGAGGATGTTGTGCCTACCTCCTGATAACGATTGTGGAGTTGTTAAACTTTCATTGAAATTCTATCAGTTTAAGCCGTGATTTTACGTGCATACATAAGGATAATTGCTATACAGTCAGCTTTCAACCATGCAACATTTATTCCTCTTTCTTTAATTCTTTAATACCTACTTTTTCCTTCTCAGCTGATTTTTACTGAGAAAATAGAGACAATCAGAATAGTTTCCACATTCTTTCTCCATCATGTCTGCCAAACTACCTGCTATGGCACCTGTCTTCTTTCTTGTCATAGTGACGGATTGCCCATCTCCTTAAAAGCTAATAATCATCCCTTTAAAGAACACACAGACTTGTCCCTACAAATGTCTCTTTCTTTCATCATTAATTTCTTCCTATATTCTGGGTCATTCCCATCAACATGTAAACATGGTATGTTTCTTCTAAAAAATCCTTCCTTAACCTTAGACTCCCTTAATTAAACATTGTATTTCCTTGTTATCTAATTCTCTGTTACCTTTCACAGCAAAACACGCCATGAAAAATATGTCAATTCTCAGTCTCGAAGATTGGACTGGGATCTAAGACTACTCAAACCATATGGTGACTGCCAATGGAGGAGGCATGAAATTAATGCAGATGACTAACCAACAATGCCCAATACGCTCATCAATATCCCTTCAGTCCTGTCTTAAATACCTTACTAGTTCTATCCAGTCTCAGGCAATCCAGGAGTCCTTAAATGCCACCATGTAGGTAACTCTCCTCTTTCCTAGGGCTCTTCTCCACTGAAGAGGATTTAACATCCATAGTTTGACCTCCAAAGGAGTTAGTGCTTAAGGATTCTCCCCCATTTCCCTATTTTTCAGTTAAAAACTAAATTCCAACTTGAAACTCACATGGCTCTGGATGGGGTAGGGTTGAGGTCCATAGAAGCTGAGATGTCTTATGTTCAAAATACTCCAAGTTTTGTTTTCTTCATAACCACCAGTATCTTGTTATTATTAAAGGGAACTGTCTTCTTTGAAATGAAATCAGTATGGTAGGCCCCTCTTTTTGCTAACATTGTGGGCTAGATATAATAGGGTCTTCCTATGCTTAGCCTTTTACTGATTCAGAGGCCTGGGGTACCTTGAGTTC
This sequence comes from Neomonachus schauinslandi, assembly GCF_002201575.2. Taxonomy (NCBI): domain Eukaryota; kingdom Metazoa; phylum Chordata; class Mammalia; order Carnivora; family Phocidae; genus Neomonachus; species Neomonachus schauinslandi. The sequence continues at coordinate 13,922,633 of NC_058410.1, read as the reverse complement.
TATACTCTTAGAAAGAGGGAAAGAGTATAAACCAATGGATGCTTCCTCTTTCTTTGGTTTTCCGCTTTCAGTTGTTTGGCAGCAGTGTTTCTTCCTAAGATACATATAGGCAGCATACTTTGTCAACACAAGAATTCATTTTCTTTCAAAGACTACCAAATCCAATTTATGTGAGGGAAGCGTATTCTTTCTGGTAATATAGGTTTCCTACAAAGATGATAAAGCTGACCTTACTCTGTACATACACATTTTTCTTTTCCTGGCTTAATTTTCATTAAAAAGGCTTATTACCTTAGTCAATGAAGACATCACTGCAACAAAGGAAAGTTTCCTTCTGGATCATATGTCTTCTTTCCTAATAAAGGAATGGTATATGCATATGTGTGGTTGGGGACAGGGTAGAGAAAAAGAGTTGGGGAATTTTTAGCTTATTTTCTCCTAACAGTAGGCTAAGTCTGTCCCTTTCTAAAACATTCACCTCTTCCAAAGTCTCATAAAAATTGTTTCTCATCTCTCCCATTTTGAAGGCCATGGCCATTGCTGGTTTCTCTCTTCTCATTGATGGCAAAGAAATAGAAGAACCATCAATCTGATGGGCTTTTCAGGGTTCACTGAGTTCTCGTAAGGATCTTGGTGAGGTGTGATGATGGAAGGTAGTTTTTGGAGTCATGCAGAACTGGGTTCAAAATTGGATTTCTCCACCTCCTGCCTGTATGATCCAAGTAAAGTTATTTAATCTCTGTCTCTGTTTGTAGAATTAGGTAAATCATATAGATTGTGGGAGAATTACACCTTAAAGGGTTTTTGTAAGGGATTACATGAATAACAGATATAAGGTAACTAGCACAGGGCTAGTTGCATAATAATTACTACATCAACATTATTTCACTTTTTTTCCTGGTTGTGTGTCTCCAGAGGCAAGTGCTGTACTCCTATAGGATTATGATAGACCTCATTCAGAGGACTTGAAAAGTCTCCAGGCTTTTCCTCTTTTTTTGCCCCCTTTGATTTTCATTTCTCCTTTCCCAAGTGGCCAAGTGATGTCTGGGGAGAGCCAGACTTTTACACTGTACACGGAAAGTCTACAACTTAATCCTAGTTCTTAAGCTGGTGGGGTAGGAAATACATTTGACACCCCAGCCAACACTAGGACATCTCTTTAAGACACTCACTCGAGTAGAACAATCTTCAAGATTGCACTAGGAAAGGAAGCTCTGTTTTGCATTTTCCTCAAGGGGACTCTGCCATGGCATCATTTACAGAATGTTCTGTATCCAAATCCTCACAGAGTACATTTCCGGGAAATCCAAATTTTCTTTTCATTCTTTTTAGGCAAGCTAATTTATCCCAAATCCCGTGGGCTTCATAAACACTTGACAACTCACAAGCCTAGAGAGACACCTGCATGTTGTCCTTGCATATTATCAGTTGGCACCTGGGAGAGCCTCTCCTGCCCAGCTGCTCCCTCTGTCATCGCCAACCCAGCTGGCTCCAGGGCCACACAGCCCTGTCCTCCAGCCAGTGCAGGCCTGGGGCTGTCTTCCTTTTTTTCTTGCCCTAGACAAGACTGCTTATCTGCAAACCAGAGATGAAAGGCAAAGTGGCTTCATTCCACCATAGACAAAAAATTCCTTCTTTGTCAATATTCTTCCATTCCTGCTTTGGAAGTAGGTACTTGCTCCAATCGTGGCCCTAGAGGGAATATGCTAATGATATAGGTAGGACCATCATTGCTTTATGGAGCAGGTATGTGGGATGATCTCGAGCTTTAAGAATGAGCAATCCACCTTTCTGACAATGTCTGTAGATAGTAATCAAAAAGAGATTCCTATGAGTTATGATGTGCCCATGCTCTTATCTTTGGACTTCTGGCACATAATAAAATGTGTATTTTATGCTTGTTTGAAAAATGAGGATATTTTTACTTTTTAATTGTCCTTGGTGTATTAGTTTCCTGGGGGAGGTTATAACCAATTCCCATGGGCTTGGTGCTTAAAACCACAGAAATGGATTCTTTCACAGTTTTGGAAGGCAGAGTCTGAAATCAAGGTGTCAGCAGGGTTGTACTCCTTTCGGAGGCTCTAGGGGAGGGTCCTTTCTTGTCTCCCCCTGCTTCTGGTGGCTTCTGGCATTCCTTAGCTTGTGGTTGCATCACTGGATTCTGTTTCCATCTTCACATGGCCGTGTGTGTGTGTGTGTGTGTGTGTGTTCTTCCTATGCCTCTTTTTTTTTTTTTTTTGAGAGAGAGAGGGGGAGTGGGAGGGGCAGAGAGAGAGAGAGAGGGAGAGAACGAATCTCAAGCAGCCTTCACACCCAGTGTGGAGCCAGATGTAGGGCTCCATCCCACGACCCTGAGATCATGACCTGAGCCAAAATCAAGAGCCAGACTGAACCACCCAGGTGCCCCTATCTATGCCTCTTTTATAGACAGGCGTGATGATATTTAGGGCTCACCCCGGTAACCCAGGGTAGCTTCCCCATCTCAACACCCTCAACTTAATCACATCTGTGAAGTCTGCTTTTCCAAATGTGGTACCATCAATTTCAGGTCCTGGGGAGTAGGACCTGATATCTTTTGGGGCCACTGTTTGGCCACCTACACTTGGTAAGTAGCATTGTTAAATAATGATAAATAGAACACTCAGGATTTTATTATTTTTTTTTTTATTTTTTTATTTTTTTTTTTTAAAGATTTTATTTATTTATTTGAGAGAGAGAGAATGAGAGAGAGAGAGCACATGAGAGGGGGGAGGGTCAGAGGGAGAAGCAGACTCCCTGCCGAGCAGGGAGCCCGATGCGGGACTCGATTCCGGGACTCCAGGATCATGACCTGAGCCGAAGGCAGTCGCTTAACCAACTGAGCCACCCAGGCGCCCGAACACTCAGGATTTTAAAGATAGTGCATATGAAAACAAGAACAGATAAATTTAAATATGTCCTAAGGTAAACAGCAAAGATGTGCATGAAGCCAGAGGAAAAATAGGTTTGTGAATGAGGCTGTGAGGATGGCAAGGGAGGGCAAGAGGAGACAGGAGAAGAGAACAGATTAGCTTCTGAAAACATTTGAATCATTCCCATTGCTAAGGAAACCACTTCACAAATTCCTGCCACTATCTCAGCTCCAAGCAGCTGCTTTACTTACAATTTGGCTTCCCTGAAGGACTTTAATTGCTAGGTGAACAAAAGCCAAAGTGGCAAAGTTGGAGTGGAAAGAAAAATTAGGGTGACATGAAATAACATAAAAACAAATTATTTAAGATAATTAGTGAAGCTTGTGCTTTTAAAAAGGAGGCGATTGCTCCTCTCTTTCTCTCTAAAGGTACCCTAATGATGGTAACAAAGATGTCTAAAGTAACTGTTTAAAACAGGGGCTTTTGAGTTTTCTATGAATGAAAAAAATGATTAAGAAATTCAGAAATGTCAAATGGACATTTTGTTTCTTAACCTTCTTTTCCTTCTGTTATGTCTCTTACTAAAGGAAGTCAAAATGAATGTGTTGCCGAGCACTCTCAAGTGCCTGTCTGAATGAATGGAAGGAAATCACCAAAGTGTGCCTGTAGCTAGCCTTTCGGTAGTTCTATAGGAAAATAGTTTCACCTTGGACTTCCTACATAGAGTTCTATCAAAAGAACTTTTTCCTCCACTCTACCTTCTCATTTTCCTTTTTGCCTGTATAGCAGGGGGTCACCTAAGAGTAACTTATCTCCTCCCCTACTCCTCCAACATTGCCAGTGAAGTTTAAGTCTCTCTTTTCCATCATATATTTTCTGACAAAACATCAGTTTTGTTCCTTTTTAAGTAATTTTTACAAAGTATGGGATAGTTAGAGAAATTAATGATTGCAAGCCATTTAAAGCTCTCCTTTGTGCATATATAATATTAGACAAAAAGCTGCAATTACTCTTTTATTGAGTGGAAACTCAAGATGCTGTGGAGGAAACAACCACCCAATAACCCTTTCAGCTCCAACCTTAAATGTGTCTAGCTCTGCAGCAAATATAACTTTCTGCAGTGATGTAATATTTGTTCACTTACAGTACTACCCCATAGGATAGCTGCTAACCATTGGTTGCTATTAAGCTTTTATAATGTGGCCAGTGTGACTGAGGAAGTGAATGTTAAATTTTACTTAATTTTAACTAACTTAAATTTAACTAGTGACATGTAGCTAGTGGCTAGGGTATTGGACAGAGCTCTGGATGGACCATACTGGTATTATTTTGTTCATTCTTATTCCACAATATTTCTAGCTATGTTGCCACTTTTTAACCCATTGAAGGTAAAATAGACAAAAATATCTTTTTTGTATTTAAAAAAAATTTAGGGTCACCTGGGTGACTCAGTTGGTTAAGCACCCGACTTTTGGTTTCGGCTCAGGTCATGATCTCAGGGTCCTGAGATCGAGCCCTGCATCAGGCTCTGTGCTCTGCATGAAGTCTGCTTGTCCCTCTCCCTCCCCCTCTGCCCTCCCCACTATCTCTTTCAAATAAATAAATAAATAAAATCTTTAAAAAAATATTTAAAGCCTGAAAAAAACTCAAAATGCATCTGGAAGGGGATCTAGGATAGCACTGTGCATATACCTGACTTTTGAGTTATTTATGTAACAAATAAAGGTGGGAAAGTGGTTTTAACAATATACTAGAAATGATGTTACCGTTTATTTAAATCAATACATACTATACATATACAACTAATACATCCTGATGATTTTTAAAAGATATTATTTATTTATTTGTTAGAGAGAGAGAGATTGCACAAAAAGGGGAATGGCAAGCAGAGGGAGAAGCGGGCTCCCCGCCAACCAGGGAGCCCAAAGCAGGACTCGATCCCAAGACCCTGGGATCATGACCTGAGCCGAAGGCAGACGCTTTTTTAATTTAATCTTGATGATTAAATTTCACTTTCCAGTTTCTGAAGTTTGCCCGTATCCCTGTTACCTGCATAGACCACATCTCCTCCCCGGGGAAAAGGATAGATACAGGCTAAGCACACAGTCTGGGTCATGCTCTTGAGTCCTGTGTAGGATACAGCTAGGTTCTAGAACATTTGAGAAATCACCTGCTCTAGAAAAACATGGCTCCATCCCAGCATTTCAAGAGCTTCTGAAATCTTACTCTCATTGCAAAACTTGCCCAGATCTGTTGGAAATCCAGGCAGTGAGCATGCCAACTCCATCTGTCCCCTAGTCCTCAACCCCTAGTCCCTCTGTGGATCTCCGACTGACCGTGACTTGTTCCTTCCTGTCGCTAAAACGGTCTCTGACGTGAATATGTTATTGCTCTTCTGGTATTATGTTCTCATTCTGTTGTTCTTTATAAATGGAAGAAGAGGATCTATCATAGATTGCAAACTTCTAAAGGGCAGGGATTAGGCACCTAAGCGGTTACATTCATTATCAGCTTCTGCATCACAAAAGTTAAGAAACAAATCACCCCGCTTGTTCTTGCGGCTGTTGGATGGGAGAGTGGAGCTCTGCGCTAGAGCAGAAGGAGCGTCTCTTCTTTTAAAATTGACATCCGTTATATTATCATGTCCAACATTACTTGGAAAAAGTTTAAATATTTTGCAGATACAAAGTGAGGAAAATAGAGGAAGGAATCTGGTGTTTAGCAATGAGTACAGCTGCTTCTGCAAACGTGCTGATTCTGGAAAAGGGTAATGCTCCAGAGGGAGGGGCAAGCATCAAAGACCCTGTGGCTCCTGTCATTGTTTCCTTTGAAATGATTCTCCTGTTCAGCAATCCAGAAGTTGAATATTCCCAATCAGAATTTATTGGTTTGCTGTTTATTCCTGTCTGGTTCATTTTCACTGTATATTATAAAATTGACCATATGTTGTTTATTTTAAATTGTGAATGTGAGCCAGGGGTGAAAAGTAAAAACAGAAATAAAGCATTTTTAAATGAACTCATATCCACTTTTTTAATATTTAGTAACCCACTCCAGGTTTCCATCTCCCATCCTCTGCATGTTGGAATTGTGTGCTGTTTCCCTCAACAATTCTGCAGTTTGGAGGTGACTTCCTCAGATTAGCAGGTGCACCTGAGCTTCGGAAGCTAGCTGTTGGTTCTCAATTTAGGGTTAATCAAAGAAGTGAAAATGAATGGTAACTGCTACTCCACTTAAGAATTCTGAGGGTAATTTATAAAAAGCCTTTTCCATAAGAAACACAATGAGACCACCAAATAATTTTGTGAACGACCTGAAGAGGCTGTTATCTTATTTTTTTAAATCTGTTTTGCTCAGGTAATTAAGGGTAATTGACCTTTAAAACTCAGCATTTGTGTAAGGAAAAATCAATGACAATAACCTGAGTTTTATTTAAAAAGTAAAGAATTTTAGGAACCAAGTGGATTCACACAAATCTTATAGTAAAGAAAATGTCCATTTCCAATTATTACTGTAGAGGAAAGCTACAAAATTCAATTAAACCCTGCTTTCAATTTTACACTACTACATATATACATATATGTATAAACATAAATACACACAGATGTATATATATTATATATTATACACATAATAATATATAATATGTATTAGTTTGCTAGGACTGCCCTAAATAGTACCACAGATGAGGTGGCTCAAATAACAGAAATTTATTTTTTCACAGTTTGGAAGCTGGAAGTTTGAGATCAAAGTGTCAGCAGGGTTGGTTTCTTCTGCGACATTCCTCCTTGGCTTATGGATGGCTGTCTTCTCCCTAGTCGTTCACATTGTCTTCCCTCTACACATGTCTGTGTCCTAATCTCTTCTTATAGGGACATCAGTCATACTGGATTAGGGTTCAAACTAATGACCTCATTTTATTTTGTTTATTTTTATTTTTTATTTTTTAATTTAAATTTTACTTACTTAGCATACATACAATATTTGTTTCTGGAGTAGAATTCAGTGATTCATCACTTACATACAACACCCAGTACTCATCACAACAAGTGCCCTCCTTAATACCCTTCGCCCATCTATCCCATCCCCTAATGACCTCCTTTTAACTTATCTCTTTAAAGAACCTATCTCCAAATATAGTCATATTTTGATGTACTGGGTGTTAAGACTCCAACTCGTGAATTTGGAGAGGGGCAACAATTCAGCTTATAACATATATTTCCTTAAAATTTACTTAGCTTGATTTTTTTTTAACTTCCTTAAGAGTTTACTTATGTTTTTATAATGGGCAGTACGAATAAAAGGGATAAAATTTGAAAAGGCACAAAATATCTAGTTTTTCTCTATCACAGTCAATCATTACTCATCTCCAAAAGCTGTCACTGTTATCAATTGCTTATTTTTCCAGAGAGGTAGTCTATATATTTATATGTATATATGGATGTGTATGCATGTGTGTATTTATATATATGTACGTGTGTGTGTATTTGTGTATAACTAAGTGCAAACAAGCAGAAGACAGAGCAGTGTGCATGGTATGTTTCCACTGTACTTAAAAAATGTAATATACACACATATATGTATAAATATAAATTAATTTGCCATGCTCTTATTATTTACAAATATTTAAATCTTTGATACATTTGGAATTCATTTCCAGGTTGTGATCTCAATGTCCCAATACTGTGTTTTGAGTAATCTCTCTTTCCTCCATTATTTGAAACCTTATCTTTACCATTTACTAAATTCCCATACTCATTTGGATCTTCTTATGTTTCTGTTCTGCCCATTGGCTGAGAGAGGACTGTCCTTGATTGTCCCTAGTAGGTCTCTCCACATTGCCTCATGACACTCTAGTTAGGACTTATGGCTTCTTTTCCTCCTAGAGAGAAGGTTCAGTATGGTTTCAACCTCCCACAAGGTCTCCAGGTGCTTCTAGTATTAATGCACATCTCTCTGGGCAGATGGCTTCTACATTAACCCTATAATGATGGAGAGCAGCAGGGTGGCAGAGTCCCACTGCTGGGGCACATTCCATGAGAAAGTCGACCTGTGCCCAGCCCCAGTGTGTTCCTATGAGGTAGGGAGAGAGACTGTGAACACTTGTGCCTTCTTCCTGTGGATTCTCCTTCACACTCAGCGATGCTTGTAGCCATTGCCCCAGCCCTTCTCTTGACCCCCATTGATAGATGGAATTAGGAATTTTGTTAGTGTAGCTACATAATATATTTTAATATATGCTACAGTTTGTCTTGCCTTATTATTCTTTTTTTCAGATTTTCCTTTCTATTTTTGCTTATTTTCTTCTATAGTTCCAAGAATATGTTTCAAGTTGAAAACATGTTATTTTTGAAATCGCTTTTGCTTTATAGACTACTTTAGATGTTTATTCTTTTTGGGATGAGGCAGCTTAAGGACTTGTGACTGACTCTTGTTAGGAGAAAAATAAAAATGAGAGGCTATGGCTGGAGCTGCCCTGCTCAATAGTGAGGTAAAGAGGCCTGCATTCAGAGCCATGTGCTCTTCTGTAGATAACAGCACAAAGATATGAGTGTCTGGGGACCAGATGTGGACCTGTGACAGGAAGATAGCATGGATTTATCTAAAAGGGGTCTCAGTATACAGCACTGCTTAGAGGGGAAATGTGACCAGAAGAGGAGGTGGGTGGTCGCCAGAGCCCAACTCATGAGAAAGTGGCCGTAAGTTGCCAGGCAGAGGTGAGACACTTTTCACTGAGGTGCTGTATCTGCAGTGAGGATTTTCTGTTTTCTCACTCCAAGCCCATTCTCATGTCCTCAACCTCAGCTCTTACATGCTTTGCTGTTTGCACCGTGGAAACTGGGGTGTTGGGGTAAAATGGTGCAGCCTTATAGTGTTTGTAGACTTGTATTTAGGGCTTGGTGCCCTCTCAGGCCACTCTTCCCTGGGATATTCTTGCAAGTTCATACAATCTCCTCTGATGGAAACATTTGCCTGGTGTTATGTGTTTTCAGCAAGAGGCGGACTCTACCCTTTACCATTTTTCATGGGGATGCTGAGATACCAATAAGAGGATAAGGAAAGTGGGCAAGGATCTTTTTCATCCACTACTGTGGTCATAATCTAAGCGTTAGCAGGCTTTATGTTGAAAACTACCAAATGTTGATAATTGTGGTCTTCAAATATTTAAAACTTGACTGTTTGATTTATCAATTAGTAAAAACTATGTTAAACTATATGGATTTGTTGATTTAGCATTGCATTTTGCAATAGAAATGAGCAAACTGGCCAGATACAGGAAGTATAAAGAGACTTCTTGTTATAGAAAAATTATTTTTACAAAAGAGCAGTAAAGCTGATGATTGCAATGTTTTAAAAGTTATTCTCGACATGGAAAAAACAATGAACTTTAAAAAAAATCTTTCTATAAGATTTCAAAACATTGATACCAACACCTAACAAAAAGGCAACACAAAATAAAACTATAGTCCAATTTAATTATAAATATTGATGTAAAAATCCTAAATATTTGCAAGCATATGTATCAACATATTGTAAGGATATTATACATGAATACATCTGTTATAGAACTGATAAGACAGTGCAACATCAGAAATCTATTAATAAATTTCATTTTAACAGATCAAAATAAGAAAACCAGAGATATATGAGTTAAAATTTACTAAAATAGGAAAAAAATACTTAACATGATCATTCATACTTTATTTTAAATTGTATATCTATCATCTAAATTTATATTTCTTTTGTAGTTTACTGAATGAATTAAACAAAAAAATACTTTTAACTGCCATGTGCTTGGAAGTTGACAAAAGAGAACAAATCATACATCAAAAATAATTTCAGAATTTAGAAAATATTTTGAACTAAATGAAAGCAAAAATATTATGTATCAAAGCTTATTGATGCAGCTAAAGCAGCACCTATAGGGAAATTTATAGTCTTAAAATATTTATTTTAGAAAAAGTCTTCTTGTTCTTTTAAAAAAGATTTATTTATTTATTTTAGAGCTAGAGAAAGAGAGAGAGAGAACATGCATGAGCCGGGGGAGGGGCAGACAGAGAGGAGAGAGAGAATCCCCAAGCAGACTCCCTGGCTGAGCACAGAACTCGATGCAGGTTCAATCCCAGGACCCTCAGATCATGACCTGAGCAAAAATCAGGAGTGGCTGCTTAACAGGCTGAGCCACCCAAGTGCCCTTAGAAAAAGTCTTCTTAAAGACATAAGAAATATAAAAGAAATAATGATGATAAAGTTATAATTGAGAATCAAAAAAGACAGAAGAATATTTCAAAGAAAAACACATTCACAAGCTTTTGACAAGATTGATCATAATACCAAGAGAGAAGTCAGAAATAATAATTATTATTTTTTTAAGAGTGATAAAAGGGCCATAGTTTAGATGGAGAGCATACTGAAAGAATAATATAGAATGTCATAATAACTTCATTGGCTGAAATTTGAAAACTTAGGGTAATTGAATTTCTACCAAAATTGAATCAGGAGGATATAGAAAGCTGAGTTATCTTATGTCATAAAAGAAACTAAATTATTAATTAAAATCATTACATTCACGCACATACTCATATGGACAAACAAGACAAAGACAACACATGGCAAAGACAGCTTTACAGATTAATTACTCCCAAATCTCAAGGAATAGATACTTTTGATCTTAAAAAACTGCAATTCTAAGAAAAGTGACATTGTACTGATAGCTGTAAGCAAATATTACAAATCAGGGCTTTGAAGTCAGTGGGTTACTAATTACTTACCAACATTCCACCAGGTGGGAGGACTTTTCTTACTACGTATTTTATTATAATCAAAACACTATGATATTCACATGCAAATTAACAAGTAGATCAATGGCAAAGAATACAGAGACCAGTGGTAAATAAAAATGTATATGAGAAATTACAGCTGGGAATATAATATAAACGTATGCGAGAAATTAAAACATGAAAAAGTTGGGATTGCAAATCAGTTGCAAAAAATGGCTTATTAAATAGGTGACATTAACATAATGGCCATTCTTCAGCAAAATCAGAGAACGACTCCGACTCCAATTTTATACCACAGAAATAAATCCAACTTAGATTAAAAGTTTACAAGTACAAAATAAAGTGGTAAAAATGTTAGAGAAATTTTAAGAATATTTGTATGTGATTTGGTTGGATGAGAAAAAGAATTCAAAGAGAAAAGTTTTGACTACCTCAAATTTTTAAATTTGTATGGCAAAAGTCAGCTAAGCAAAGTTAAGAAAAAGGATAACTTAGAAAAAATATTTGTAACACAAAGCCTTGTTATCCTTAGCATAAACACCTCCCAGACACTTATAAATAAAAGATAAACCCAATCCTACAGTAAAAAGTGAGTAAGTCATATAAATCGGCAGGTAAGAAAAGAAAAAAATACAAATATCCAGTAAGGTCTTGAAAATGTGCATAATTCAAATTCAGTCAAAGAAATACAATTCAAGTAACTCTTAAATATCATTTTCAAACTTTCAACCAAAATTGAAGGGACTTAAAATGTCAAGGCTAATGGGATGTGGGGAAACTAGTTTTGGCAAATATCCTGGGAGGTAAATGTCTCCAGCTTTTTTTGAAAGCTAATTTGACAATAGTACTAAATGTGAATATACACATGCCTTTTTACGGAGAGACAGTTTTCCAAGGGCCTCTTGTATTTCTGAAGTTTTTGAAAGCAGAGACACTGATTGCCTTTCCTCCAAACTATCTCCGCCCCCACCCCCAGTTTTATGGAGAAATAATCGACATACATCACTGTATAAGTTTAAGGCACAGAGCACGTATATTGTGACATGATTACCACAGTAGGTTCAGCTAACATTCTTTTTCTCATCTAGATCCATGAGAAAGAAGAGAAAGAAAAAGAAGGGAAAATACTTTCTCCTTTTGATATGAACTCTTAGTATTTACCACCTTAACAACTTTCCTATATATCACACAGCAGGCTTAGTTACAGTCACGATGCAGTACCTTACATCCTTAGTACTTTATTTTATAACTGGACGTTTGTACCTTTTGACCCCCGTCCTCCAGTTCTGCCCCCGCCCCAGACCTCTAGTAACAAGTCTGATCTCTTTTTCTAGGACATTTTTTTTTCTTTTCTTTTCTTCCTTCTCCTTTTTAAATTTAGATTTCACATATAAGTGAGATCATACAGTATTTGTCTTCCTCTGTCTGACTTATTGCACTTAACATAATGCCTTCAAGGTCCATCCATTATGTCACAAATGGCAAGATTTCATGCCTTTTTTATGGCTGAACCATATTCCATTGTGTGTGTGTATATATATACACACACACACATATACCACAACTTCTTTATCCATTCATCCAGCAATGGGCACTTAGGTTGTTTCCATGTCCTGGCGGTTGTAAATAATAATAACGGCGGGGGGGGGGAGGTGCAGATATCTCTTGACATCAGTGTTTTGTTTCCTTTGGATATATTCCCAGAAGTGCGATTTTTTTTCATGAGCCTTCTGTATATCTTCTTTGAAGAAATGTCTATTCAAGCCCTTTGCCCATTTTTAAATTGGGTTATTATTATTATTTTTTTATTTTTTGTTATTGAGTTAAATACTTTCTTCATATATTTTTGGATGTTAACTCCTTATCAGATAGATGGTTTGCAAATATTTTTTCCCATTCTGTAGGTTGTCTTTTTACTTTGTTGATTTTTTTTTCTTTTTAGCTGTGCTGAAGCTTTTAGTTTGATGTAATCCCTCTTGCTTATTTTTGATTTTGTTGCTTGTGCTTTCAGTGTCATGTTCAAACTATCTTTTCAAGGATGACTTGCATGGTAAAGAACCTGGGAAGATAAAGGCCATGCCTTCCTCTGGAGCAAAGAGCAGATGTATTTACTGCCTGTTATAAGATATTCGAGTTCCTTAAGTTTAGGTACCTCTATTGTAACGTTGTGGGTGCTTGACCCTCTTTCCACTACTCAATGGGAATTGAAACTTAGGACACTGGTGTGAATATTGGTCATAAGGCTACTACTATTACTACAAGTAATAAAGTGTCCTTCGTCTCTTACCTACGAGTCTGTTGTCCTTTGTCAGGATTCATGAAAATGTGTCAGACTACTTTGTTAACTTGGAAGTAGGGTAAAAATCTCAGTCTTCACAGTTCTTGACACCTCTGCAGCTTAGCAATCACATTTTTAAGAATCTATGTTATAAAAATAAAAGTAGGGGCATCTGAGACGTTCACTCAGTTAAGCATCTGCCATTGGCTCAGGTCATGATCTCAGGATCCTGGGATCCAGCCCCGAATCAGACTCCCAGCTCAGCAGGGAGTCTGCTTCTCCTTCTCCCCCTCACCCCACTCATGCTTGCTCTCTCTCTCTGTCCCTCTCTGAAATAAATAAAATAAATAAAATAAAATCTTAAAAAAATAAAAATAATAACGCAAAATTATAAGAAAGAACCCTGGCAAAGATTTGAAACTAGATATTCAGCCATATTGAAATCTATGCTCTAGTCATTATATTAAATATTCTGAAGCATTAAAAATGAAGTAGAATCTATATCTTTTGAACTGTAATTTTCCTGCATAAAGAAGCAAGTTGCAAAGCAATAAATATGATCTTGTTTGTCGTAACTCAAATGAAATGAATCCTTGGTAAGTGTACTTGCGTGCTTTTGAACATGGGAAGATGTAACCACTTGTTAACTGAGGGGCCGGGACTCGAGGGGACTCTGAGCTGACTCTTCTCTCGTTTAGTTTTTAGAATCACCTTCCTTTTCTCCTCAGCACCTAAGTAAAGACCAGAATTTCACACTAATGTCTAATGTTTTCACACATATTCTACTGGGATTATAATGCTATTTTTATAGTCCTTAGGCAGAAACTACTAGTACTTTTTTTTATACCCCAATATTCTTTCTCACCTTTGCTAATATATTTCCAATAATGAAGTACAAATGTGCCAGCAAATCATATATTTTCTTTCTTTCTCCCTTTCTTCCTTTTTCCCTTTTTTGCATTTCTTTGCAGCTAGATACAGCCTTTGAAATAACTTTCAGTTATATGAGAGTCAAGTAAAAGGGTAAATCATAGAGCTAGCATGGCGACAATTTCCTGTCCTTCCCTATGCTGCCCTGAACAACTAGAAGTCCAAGGTGACCATTGCTGAAGCTACTATGGAACAACCAATTTTAGCCTAACTTTAGACTTCCTGACATGAGAAAAAAACAAAATTAGATCTTATATAAGCCAATACTATATTCTTAAATTTTTTTTTTGATATGTGTAATTAAATCTTACCCTAATCCAAAGCCCTGGCAGGCAGCATACAGTGGTTCTTCCTGGTGGAACATAAAGCCAGAGTATTGCTTGTTTTTGTCCGTGTCACAATTTGCCTTTTCTGGGGCACACCCTAATGGAAACATCCACCCCAGTGGCTTTGAATCCAGAAAGAAATTCTTTTAGTGCAAAGCTTTACAAAGTTTTATATGATAGTGATTTTTCATCTCTTCACTGTCTCTGTGATAGCATTTAACTTGATGTCAAAGTCTTTCTTTTTATATTCTGCCAATTATTTCCCAAGAATGTTTTAATTTTCTGGTGGCAAGTAGGTTGTCTTAGGAGGTCCAGACTGGGTGGCCCTAGTCAAGGCTGTGTCCCCAAGGTCGTATTGTGTGGAGCCAAGCCAAACCTTTGTATCAGCCCCAGTCGGTCTGGCATCTCTGTAAGAAATTTGGTGTCCACTTAAGAGTCCAGTTCTTGGTCAGTACTCACCAGGAAGTTTAAAACATTTTCTCAATTTAGTTAACTGGCATAACATTGCACAAATCTGGTTTTCTGCCTGGAACATCCAGTACCAACCCATGCATTTCCCCCAAATTGAAATTCCAATCTCAGTGTGGTCTCCACGAGATCCCTTTTACTTTCTGGTGGTAGTCCAAAAACCACTGTTGTTCATGCTGGGCCCAGATTTTCCCTCTATTCCCCTCTGCAGAATCTAGGGAGAGTTACTGAAAATGCACATGTGGCTCAGATCAAAGGTGATGATATAAATCTGAAATCCAGCTGGGTAAAACACCTTGGCTTCAAAACTCCAATTTTACTCCCATTACCACCATTAAATATAACACTTGAAAACATTGACCTGGGTGACTCAACCCCACTGCTGAAAGAAGAATGTCTTGGAAAGCAAGAGTAATTCCAAAATGACGCATAAAGGGAACACGCAGTCCCCAATAGTACTTAAAATCCCCTTTGTTTCTTTCCCATATACCCGACTCACCCCAAAGCTGCTCCTATGCCCAGCATGCTCCGCTCCTACATTTTTCTGCAACCGTCACCTTTGGGCACCTCCCAGTTTCCTCCGACCCTCTTACCTTCCTCCAATTCTCTCTCACAAAAGCGAGCATACCCGGTCTAATAAGAAAGGCTCCTGCATACAACAGAGCAGGTAGAAAAGAGCCCCAAATGGAAGAGGCAGTGTAGTCCATTTTAAGGGAGAGAGGGAGGGAGGGAGAAAGAAGTCTGGGAACACTTACAGGTTAATAATTTTTATCCTGACATGAAAGCAATTCAATATTCATCTTTTTCATATTAGATAAAGAATATATTTATTTGATCAATGTTGTATTTGAAGGTACTAGCAGATTCCTTGATTAGTTAACCATCTATGACCACCATTTACCTAAACTGCAGAAACTCTGCTTTCTGTATACCAAATCAAAAGCAATCATTTCTCCTGCAAAGAAGCTAGAGTCAAGGCTACAGATATACAGCTCTAAATATTTATTACCCATATTCCTCCTTTAATACCTGTTTGATGAACAGATTCTGAAGCCTCGGTTCCTGCTGATACAATATAGGTGTATGTTACATACATTTCTGGAAAGAAAAATAACTGGACCATTTCTGACCTCAGAAATAAACTCCAATGATCATAATCAGATGTTCAAATACTAGAAACCACCAGGTCCCTTCTCAGTTCTGCACTTTCACACTCAGTTAAAGATTGTAAAATGCTAAAATTTTCATTAGAGTCAGCACCCATCAACCAAACCCCCAGCCGGAGGGCCAAGGAGAAAGAACTCTCCAAGCAACCAGACACACAGTGAAGGGAACTACGGATCACTCATAGAACTTTTATTCTGCTTATAAATAAACTCTAGGAATGGGCACTTAGTAGTTTTCCACTTACTGAAAGATAAGTCAATAGACTGGAGAAAAAGTAGCAGTAAAACCAACCAAAGGTATGTGCTGGAGAGATGCTGTAAACTAAAGGGCAAAGATTATAGCAGAGAAAGGGTATTCGTTAGAAAAAAATTTAGTTGTACAATTTAAAAGTTGCCATTCTCCCCCCTATCTGCTAAATTCAGGAAAACATAAACCATATGAAATAAGAAAGAGAGAACAAGATGGTGAGACCATAGATGACAAGAAGCTAAGAGGCTCATATAAATTGAAAAAGAGAGAAGTGAGTGTGGGGAAAACGTATTTGTGTATAAAGGAGTAAGCTCAGAGTTTATACTTGCACCTTGTTATGGATGGAATTGTGTCCTCTCAAATTCATATGCTGTAGCCCTACCTCAGATGTGACTGCACGTGCAGAAAGGCCTTTAAGAAGGTAAATGAAAGTGCGTGAAGTCATAATGTTGGAGCCCGGATCCAATAAAACTGGTGTCCCTGTAAGAAGAGGAGGAGACACCAGCAGTGTGTGTTCACAGAGGAGAGGCCATGTGAGGACATAGTGAAGAGGCAGCTGTCTGCAAGCCAGAAAGAAATTTAAAAATATTTAAAGAATATGTGTAAACTGTAGAGTTTACCGATTAAAAAAAGGCTCCTTATTAGCCAAAAGATTTAATGACAAGAAACCCACATTTTCATTTAGTATCATAATAGTGTATGATTTCAAGATTAAAGAAAGAATTCTTTAAACCTGTGGTTCCCAAACTTTGTCCTAAGATGTCTTGGGGTACCACCATAAGCTCACAGGGCATGGTGGAATATTTTAAAATTTTTTTAAAGATTTATCTACTAATTTATTTGAGAAAGAAAGGGAGAGAGAATGCATGGGAACCCACAAGAGGGGGAGGGGCAGAGGGAGAGGGAGAGAGAATCCTCAAGCAGACTCCCTGCTGAGTGTGGAACCCCACGCGGGGGCTCAGTCTCATGATCCTGAGATCATGACCTGAGCCAAAATCAAGAGTCAGATGCTTAACTGACAGCCATCCAGGCATCCCAGGATATTTTAAATTTTTAAGGGAAACTGGGATACTAGACATCTTTCAAATGCTGTTTAAATTCCTTGCTGAAGGTAGTTCCTGATTTCAATTTTAGATTGCACAGCATTCCTTTTTATGATGTCATATCTATGTGAACCCAGATATTTGGTGGGTACTTTGTTAAAAAGCACATACCATGTAAAAATCAATGGAACAAGAAATGAGGCTGAAGTTACCCTATCTAATTGCAAAGTTTGAGAAGATGTGTTGTGATCAATAGGCACATACATTTTGTTATTAAGTAATTGTGGTTATTCAATCATTTAAGGATGGTTATTAAGTAATATTAAATTATTTAAGGGTGCCACAAACCAAGAAAGTTTGGGAACTTCTAATCAAGCAGAAAGGCATTTGAGCAAGAGAGAAAGTAGAACACAAAATTGTTTATTATAAAAATAATACCAGTTAGCTTGTCTCAGACTTCCCCCACAAAAGTAAACTCCAGATGGCTAAAGAAGTCTGTATCAACATACAGCCAAATTAATCTCATTCATCTTCAAATATTTTGATGAGGATATGTTCATTGTATATATTTTCTTAGTTCTTGAATGTCTGTTTTTATTGTTTAGTTGAAAAGAATCACTAAAAGATATTAGCAGAAGATGTATTTAAAGTAAACATGAAATAAGTCAGAATTACTGACCAGTGGGGGAAATCATCATATAAATGTACTGAAAACCAATATTGAAAACACAGTTTTTTGTACGTATGGCTTCAAACTCATTTGAAGGACAAATTATTTTATTTTATTTATTTTTTAAAGAGATTTATTTATTTGAGAGCGAGAAAAAGAGAGCGTGAACGGGGGTGGGGAGGGACAGAGGAGGAGAGAGAGAATCTCAAGCACACTCCATGCTGAGCGCGGAGCCCGATGTGGGGCTCCATCCCTGGACCCTGAGATCACAACCTGAGCTGAAACCAAGAGTCAGATGCTTAACTGACTATACCACCTGGGTGCCCCACAAATTATTTTAAAAGAAGGCAAAAAAAATTAAAATGTTTTAAAAATAAAAATCTGTATATATAACCCTACTTTTTCAGATGATACGTACCAATATAAATAATACAAATTTTATCTAGTAAATGTCTATTAAAATGTGTTTTTTCATTCTTTGTTGGGAGAATGTCGTGTGCTAGCACTTACAGGGTGTTGAACCAGTTTTCCAATGTGTAAAGTCTTCTGTGACATTTTATTTACACTCTAGCTTATTTAGGAGATGAATTTTTAAAACTTATATAAAAGCAATTTTCGGTGGCATTAATACATAAATAGTTATAAATTAAAGGAAAAGGAATCCAAATGAATGTGACTTCATTTGGTTTTTGAGATTCCAACGCCAGGCAGGTAGCAGAAAAATATACGAACACCTGACTTTCATTCTTTTAGTGTTGATTTTAGTAATAGAGGTTTATGGAATAAAGATATTAACAGAAGTACAGGTAAAAATTAATGTTTGTCCTGGCTACTTGAACGTGCTGGACTTATCTAAGCATACTTATAACGTTTTAATGATTTTATACATAGCAAATTGTAACTGGTTAAGCATATACACTTGACCTTTTTTCTTCTCGAACTCACCAATTTGTTTTCTTGAGATTTCTGGGTTCTTATTACTTATGTTTTACTCAAAACATGAACTAAAACAAATCTGGAATGTGCAGATTTGTTTTAAGTTCAATAACAAATGTCAAAAACTATCACAAACTTAAAAAAACAGAAAAATTAACATGCTAAGATAATAAAAATAAATATTCTTCCTCAAGTAATTTTTTTGGAAGGAGGCAGAAATGAAATAATGCTAGCAGATGTGAAGTCTTTTATTCAAGTTTGGAAATAATGCAGTCTTGCTCATAGTAGAAGAATGTCAGCATCCCCTCAGCGCCTTTTCCCACCACCCCTTAGTTTAAGAACAATTCAGTTACTTTGATGGACAAATCAGGTTCCCAAACAAACAAACAAAAAATCTCTAGAACCAGGAATAGCTATCTGGGTTCTGCTGTCGTGTTTTCTTACTGTGCCACGTGATGTTACTGTCAGAAACGTGGCTGCATGATGCCCAGCACCGTGTCCTGTTGACTGTCTTGCTTTCTTGCTTTCTTTTCTGAGCCCGAGGAGGAGGAAGAGGTAAAAACAGATGGAAAGAGAATGCCTCACACACTTTGCCATCACTGTGGACGAGAGTCCAGGATGTCCCAGGTCTTTAACTTTGGGCATGAATGCAGATTCATCAGATTTCCATGGCAAAGAAAGGTTTGGGGGAATGTACATATCAGACCCCTTTCTCAAATATGATGGTCCAGTGAAGCTCGGTTTCATGACAAATGTCTTGCTAATGTTTTGGGATATTTTAAGGACAAAGAAAAACTTTATAGATTTATATGTATTTTGCTGCATCAACATATGTCCCATTAAATCAGGCCCACCTTTCACAGAGTGCTCTCAGTCTATCTGTAGATAGTTCTAAGGGCTTTTATTTTATTTTTTGATGGAGAAACAGTATAAATCTTGTATTATAACAAAGGTATTATAGATAGATAGATAGATAAATGGATAGATAATTGGATTTATCTATATCTTTTACAAAGAATTGTGTACTGACTGAATACATTTAAAAGAAAATGTATTTTGAACCTGTTCTGCCATGACCAGATATAAAAGATCTTTTTATCATACTGTTGGCTTTTTTTATGCATGATAAATTCGTAACAACCTTAAAAAAATGCTTAGGCAATTACTCCAGCATGGTCCTCAAGATTCCCATGCTTTGTCACTGAAAAACAGTTCCTTCATGTCAGAGTTACTGATAGTTATAGACTCTGTCACACACAGACTAGAAATAACCTCTTATCTGTGACCACGTAGACTCTCAATCTTTAAGTGAGGTCTCTAGTCCTGATGAACATTTTCTTTGTGGTGAGTTTATTCTCAATGTTTTTGGTTGCAACCCTCAAACCAATTTTTGGCTAACTCAAAACAAGAGAGAATTTATCAGAAGGAAACTGGCCAGAGGCTGGGCAGCCAGGCTAGGGAATGGGCAGGGAAGCAGTGAGCAGGGAGGAAAACGATGCTCTGAGCTCGAACCATCTGTCTATACTGCCATCACTATGGCTGATTAGCTGCTGTAATCAGTGACCTCTGTGTTCCTTTGCCTTCAGGACACTTACTCAAGATTCAAAGTCCAGGACGAATCACCAATTTGGTCAACTCAGACTGCAAGCCAGAGTTTATTCGGACAGGAAGGAGGAGGCCGCCTCTGACAAACAACACCATCCACAATGGTGGGGAGGTAAACAGAGTGCTGATATGTAGGCTCTGATGCACAGTGACCAAGCAAGACAGTGCTGACTGGAGTGGGCCATTGTGGTTCCTCAATGGTCCTGCTCATGGATGGCAGTTTGCACCATGTCAATCCATCAGAGGGGTTCTGATGGTGCTGACCCTCAAAAGGGCGGAGATGGACTCACTGTTGCTTCATTTAGGAGGTTTCATGCCAGTTTATCCACAAGGAGGAATAACCAATTAGATGAAAAATAAAAATTTGCTTGTTACACATTTTTTCCCAGTATTTGGTATTTGTTTTCCCAGAAAATAATGCAACCAACATAAGTTAAGTTGGATACTTTCCAGGGGCAATTTCTCTCCAAACTATTTTGACTTTCCCTCTAACCAAAATCCAACAAAAATTTAATTAAAAACTAAGATACATAAAGATTTATTCATCAATTTTAAAAGACTATTTGGAAGTCATTTTATTTCTGACTGAGTGGTTAACATTATGTAGACCAGTGCTTTTCAAACTTTAATGTACCCAAGATTTATTGAAGGGATTCGTTAAAATGTAGAGTCTAGTTCAGTACATCTGGGTGATTCAGTAGATGCTGTTATTCCATGGACCTTGAGTAGCAAGGATGTAGACAAATGGATTCAGAAAGATGACCAGACTCAAGGTGACTGAAAATGAGGAGCTAGAGAATGAAGAGCCTTCTGAACCATGGTGAAAGCATTTAACCCCATCTTGGAGACTCTAGCAATCTGACTGTTGTGATCAGATTTTTATTTTAGGGAAATCAGTCTGGAAGTTGTTTGCAGTATGTACGGGAAGGGAATTGGATGAGAGCCAGAGGAACCAAGTAGTAGACAAGAAACCAAATCATCTGGGCAGACATAGATTAAAGCCTACTGGTCCAATTTATAAGGAATACTAAATGTGACAGAAATACACTAAATTATCATGCCAGGGAAGCCAGGTTTCCACCTGTGACCTTCTATAACTGGTGAAATATAAAGTGATCCTGATTCAATCAAACTCGACTCTATCTTGTGCATAAATAGCAGAGTAAGCTCAGGCTTCTCTTAACTTCTGTCAACATTGCTGAGTATTGTTGGAGCATGGAGGGGCACAGTATGAGGAACAACTGCAGACTTTATATTTGACCACGAGACCAGCTACCCAGAAGCCTCTTGAAGTCTGATGATTTTTTTGTTGCCACCAGTTTCCTTCCAAGTGGAAATAATGCGTGGGGTAGTAGTGTAACACGGACATGAAAAGCATATTTTGTCATCTAGATCTATCTTTAAATATACCTCCAAGACATGACCTGGTTTAAAAAATTGATATGCCAAAAAAAAAATTGATATGCCAAACACCAAAAGATATTTAGTATGTCCAAGTGAGGTATCCTGACCCTTAGCAAATGTGAGTGACTAATGTTGCCCCATGATGAATGAATAAGAAGACGTTTTGAAGTAAAAACGTAATTCCAAATAAGTAAAAAAATGCAATGTACACTCAGTAAATATGCTACATATAATAAACCCTTTTTGAACACAAAGTGAGAATTTTAACTAACATACATTAGGTTCTCTCTGCTAGAACAAATTCAAGGTTAAACCAATGTTTAGAGAGTATTTGCTTGAATGACCTTGAATGAGCATTCACGTTCATTGGTGATTATGGATACATTTATAAGAAGAAAGGAAATGATGAAATAAACCAGATAATGAAAACAGAAGGCTTAGTCTTCCTTACAGTTTCCTCAGTGTGTAGAACACCATCTAGCACATGCATAAGTAGGAATGCCAAGGTAATACTTCTTCTACTTGAATAGAGACAACCTTAGAAATAACTTTGGATGCTTTTCTCTTCTTGGTGATCTGATTCTTCTCCTTGTGTACGTCCCACTATTTTTAGCCCTAATGAAGAATGTGTGTGTATGTGTGTGTGTGTGTGAATGATCCTGGAGTAGGAAGAGATTATGGTGTAAGGAAAGTTACATCATTCAGGAAAAGAATGCAGAAAGCTTTCATGGGAAAAATGGAAGGGTTGAGGGAAGTCATTAGCTGATACTAAGGGGCTGTACTTGGTGGCACATTTGGGAATGTGGGGAGAGATCACTACACTGCACCGTGTGCAGGAGGGCAACCCCAGTTGTTGGAGAGTGGAGATAGTTTGTTCAGGCAAGTGGTCTTCCATGTCCATTCATTATAAGCTCCTTTGTGGCCTAGGAGAGGTTGAGGAATTTTCAGTAGAGTAGGGGAAGAAGTTGAATTTGGAACTTGCAGAGCTATTATAGGGCTTCTGTAGAAAAAACAGTGTGATCTCAGAGCAGAGACAAAGGTATGGTGCTTAGACAAGAACCAAACAGGTGATGTGGCCAAAATCATGGTAGTCTGACTCAGGAAGGGTCCACTAGGCTCTGAGATTACTGAAAGAGCAGACCGGTAGATGTATTAGCTATTGAGTTCAGGAGTGGATACCAGCAGGGTGCCAATGACCAGGAAGGAAAAGAATATTGTGTTAAAAGGGTAAGCAGGGACCCAGAGCACAGGACGATATTCTGTGCATGGATCCAAGGGCCATGCTCCCTTCTGCCAAGATTAGGTGCAACCATTCCCATTAATCAGATGCCATCCTGAATTGGAACCTAATTTAAGGCTTATTTACTTTAAGGAAATGGTTGCATCTTAAAAGTAACAATGCGGTACATTATTTTAAGTAAGGACTTGGTAATTTCTTTGAGTTTTACTTGATTAAGAGCTGAACAAATGTGACATTTTAGGTTCCAATCCAAGAAGCTTTGTTTTATAACCTTTGAATTAAAAAGAAAAGTTCAATTTAAATTCACACTGTTCATTAGAGAAAGCTAAAAAGTGATCTTCCCCTAGCATGATAGTGGCTATATTATTGTGATTACGCCTACTCTATGTGGTAAGGACAAGTTATACTTGTGAAATTAGATACAGTGCTTAGAGACATAAAATTTTTCATGTTTCTCAAACTTGTTAACAACTGGATTCTAGAAAATGCTGCCACCTTTAATTATTTTCTTTCTCAGCATGTTGGCTTGGATAATTTTTACATGAGGAAGGGTTTTAAATGTTTTAAAATATTTTCAAGAGAAATTTGTTGCTGAGGGTTCTAGAGGGGAGGGGGGTGGGAGGATGGGTTAGCCTGGTGATGGGTATTGAGGAGGGCACATTCTGCATGGAACACTGGGTGTTATGCACAAACAATGAATCATGGAACACTACATCTAAAACTAATGATGTAATGTATGGGGATTAACATAAGAATAAAAAAAAGAGAGAAATTTGTTGCTTGTAACTTGCCTTTCTCTGTGTGTAGGACTTTAACTTTTACATGGGTATGGATGGTCCTAATGATAACATGAGAAGTGTGGATAAATGACTCTCTGGGGGTTTTTATAAGGCTGCCTCTTAGCACACTGGAAAAACTCATTTGCTAAATGGACCCTCACTGTCCTAGGAGATGTTTACTCTGCTCTTTCGTGTAAGTTCAGCCTGCTTACTTCCAGGGTTAACCCGATTTTGGTCATTTCTCCTAATCTTTTTTGTCATAGCCTAAATATTTTCGTTAGAATTCTGTGAAAAGACAAGTCAAACTACTTTCAGGTTATTTATATTTTAGTACGTTATTTTCAAAGCTGATCTTTTGAGAGTCCTTATCTGTGAAAATAAGAGTTACTCCATGGAAAAATAATTTAAAAAATGAGTGAAGCAATTCTGGCCACTTTCATCTCTTTATTGTTCATGGTTAATATTTTTCTTTTAAAAAAATCTGAAATGTAAAAAAAAAACACTCAAAGAAATTGGGGGTGTTCTCTGTATTTACTTAGTATATTTGACACTGCCTTTGTTCAAACTCTTTTCCTGAGAGAATAATAAAGACATCTAACATAAATCAAATGACACAGCATTGAAAAGGCTATTGCTGAGACTTTGTTTTCTTTCAACAATGAGTAACATGCTTTTGCACTGAGGTGTCTTTGCCGATTACAATAGAAAATGTCTTGCAAATATGGAAAAGATCAGTCCGTGCTGCCTGTTATAAACATGGTGTAAATGATGCCAACTGCGTTTTTAGGCACCAACAGCAGAAGGCACTAAAACACTGCAGTTCATGGTCTGCCTGCCAGTGAGGTGAGGCAGCGTTCACAGTCGGCTCTGAGCATATTGCTCCATGAGGGATTGACACTCAGGGCTACCCAGTAATGACATTTGATTTTAGGTAATGAAACACGGGGTATTTTCTGTTTTCTTTCTGTGAGTGAGAGGGGACACTTCACAAGTGAGCTCAAGAATGTAGTCCACTCCCGTTTGTCTCTTTGATTCTGGATGGCAAAAATTCGTATTTGGGTGTCTGCATGGGAAGGAAAGAAATAGCTGGCTGTATCCGTTTAAATTAATCACTGGTCACAAACATTAGGAAAGTGATGGGAAGGAAAGATCTTCAGGCAGAAGCTCAGGGATAATTTAGGGGGGCAGTGGGTGAGGAAGCTCGTTTTTTACAACCTCCTCAATATAAGAACTCTTTTTCTTATTTTTTCTGATGATATCTTTTCCCCTTTCAAAGTGATAAAATGGTGAATTTTGGGATTGCATATTAGGATAAATATGAAAGTTAAGAAAAGCGGATATTCTTATTTCATGCTGCTTCTCCTAGAATTCTGCAATCATATGATTTTATGACAATGAAAATCATTCATAAAAGTACTGGAGATGTCATGAGGGATATTGATTCATGTAACAGTCTTGAGATGTGAACACCTAGAAGTAAGTTTCTTTCTTTTTTTTTTAAAGATTTTATTTATTTATTTATTTATTTGAGAGAGAGAGAGAAACAGCATGAGAGGGGAGAGGGTCAGAGGGAGAAGCAGGCTCCCCGCTGAACTAGGAGCCTGATGTGGGACTCGATCCCAGGACTCTGGGATCATGACCTGAGCCAAAGGCAGTCACTTAACCAACTGAGCCACCCAGGTGCCCTAAGTAACTTTATTTCTTAATGACTGTATTGTATTGGACAGTCTCAGAAAAAGTTTGTTAAAGAACAAAATAAATTACAGAACCTCAAACATGTATTACGATTATATTTTCTGTTTAGTATTTAAAATAAGGAAAATGTAAAAACAAATTTGTTACATCAAAATTAAATTAATGGATTTAATGAAGTGATTCTTTAAGAAATATGATAGTTAAGAATCTCAAAGAAAACTATATACAACAGGTGATATATTTTAGATTACCCTTGAAAAAGATCCCAGTACCTATCACTTCCATATTTATTACAATGAATTTATTCACATTCACAGCCAATGATCTGAAAAAATAACACTTAAATTTGGAGTCTTTCAGTATTCCTACAAATAATCACAGGGAAAAAAATAAAGCAAACTATTTAATTAAAAATAGGAAATGTTTTGAGGCAATACATGTTTCTGCAAATTTTCCGGAGAAGCTAATTGCTTACAGCACTGCAATTACTTTTGTTAAGATTAAAGCAACACAATTGCTAATTGATAGTGAGTACAGATATTCAGATTTATTTCTCAGTTCTTTTTTCTGAAAATGAAAACTTTGTCTAACCACTGAACAATTTGCCAATTTTCTGGAGATAATATTCAATAAAACCATGTTTTACTATACCACTGATAAAGGCAAAAGAACATTCTCAGTATTTTTTTATCTTTTTGGGGGGGGGGAGGAGGGCAATTTCTAGTCACAAGTCTTTGAAAAGACCAAAGTTTTCAAAATGGCTTCAAGTTCATCAGCTTGTGTCATTCTTGTAAAAACATATAGAAAGTAAATGGGCTTTAATACCCAAATTAAATTTGCACAATTGCAATTTTTGTTTGAATCACTTATTCTTTTATATTGTATGTTATTTTAATAGCTTTATGTATATATTTAGTAGTTTTATAGATATAGGTTTAAAACTGTATTTAATAGTTTTAGATGTAGGCTTAATAGCTTTATGAGTATATATATATTATGGAAAATACGTTTTATTCTCGTAAACCAAGAGAGAACTTCAGGTCCAATTATATGGGTACCAAAATAAGCATTTTTTATGTTTTATTTCTTCTTATTATTCTTCCATGTAAGGGCTTCATGACTTAAAATATCTTGATATTTTATACCTTTATCGAACATAGATTAACATAGATCTATGCATAGTTACCTTTACAGTTTGCTAGTAAGACAAGGAAGACGTTGACAAGTATCTGAGTTTGTTTGGTTGTTAAAACCTCTAGAAGATAATGAGTTATGAGAAAATCATAATAGACAATAAAAGTTGTGCATGTGGTATTCTAAAGGTACCATGTGCTAACCGATTATGCCATTGGAGCTCCCGCATGTGCTATCATAAAGAGGGAAACTGAAATGGTGACTTCTGAATAAAAAGCTAAAACAATCTAAACCTGTGTTTTAAGACTCTTTTCTTAATTTAAATAAGTGATTTGAGAATAACATATGGACTATAAGATGGATGTTAACTGGGGTGCCTGAGTGGCTCAGTCAAGTTAAGTGACTAACTCTTGATTTTGGCTCAGGTCATGATCTCAGGGTTGTGAGATCAAGCCCCACATGGGGCTCCATGCTAAGCATGGAGCCTGCTTAAGATTCTCTCTCCCTCTCCCTCTGCCCCTTCTTCCCCCCCACTCATGTGCACACGCGAACTCTCTCAAAAAAGAATGGATATTAACAGAAAAGGATTACTGAGAAAAGATGAATAATGTAACACACAATGAAAATTTGAAAAACAGTCCAAGATTTGTGATGGAATCCTAAGGGACTGGGCTTCCCAGATGAGCTGGAATTCTCAGACCGTTTTGCTAACTCTGCTAAGGAATCTGAAACAAATACACCTATTGATGAAAAGCTGGCAAAAAATAAAAGCTACACATACCACCATATCTCAAATAATCTCTTATAAAGAAATGATACAATTGCATTCCTTTTAACCTAAGTTTAGTTAACTATTGTTTGTGAAGATGCCCTTTAGTGAAAGTTTGCCCACAGAATAAAAAATATTAGCTACCACAGGTAACAAACACAAACTGAAATACTCATAACTTTTAACACTACCAGTGTTTTACATTATCATTTGTATTTTTCATTTTTGACAAGCTACAAAAGCACAATTCCTAGAGCAGGGTCAGAATGAAAAGTTGATATAGAACACTTATATTTTCAGTACGGGCTCCCTTAACCTGTTTCTGTGAAAATTTCATCAAAGTCTATGACAGCAATGGGGCTATAATAGATACTCCATAAGGTCATCGAAAACCATCATGCTTCCTTCTCATATGTACACGAATGACTTAAAATCATAAAATTAATATGTGTTAAATAAAGTAACAAGTCAGAATTCCATAATTTACACATCAAGTTCAGTAATATGCTGACGTTGTCATATTTTGTAATTTTTACCCATCTACACTAAAATGTCCTTTTATGTAGCCCTTTATCAATTTTCAGTAATTCGCAAACCTTAGCACCTTGAAATTGAAATCTATATTTAATTTAACGTATTCTCTAGTTGCATCCCTTTGCTTGCCATGCAACACTTAGAACCATTAATTTTTATGGGTTGAGTTAGTCAATACTATGTTGATAATGAATTTTGGGTTCTCATCTTATTATTAACAAAGAGAAAACTAGTATCTGTCTTAGGCTCTGAAGTAGGAAAAGTTAGAGTTAAAAAAGCTAAATCTGTAGTCTATTATGTGGTTTATTCCATAAGAAGAGAATTTTGAATTTGCCTGTTTGCCCTTGTTGCCTTACATTATAATCTCAACATACACCAAAATTTGAGTCACACTGTTCCTCTTCATGAAACCTTCAAATGACTTCCTATCTCACTCAGCATGAAATACTAAGTTCTCATAGTCACCTGCAAGACTCGACAGGATCTCTGAGCATGGTCTGGCATCTACTGCTCTTTTTCTTACTCCACTGCTCTCACTCTGGTCACCTTACCACACTCCTACGCCAAGCACACTCCTGCCTCAGATCACTTGTCTGAAAGCTCCTTCTGCCTGAGACTCTTTTACCCCCATATCTATGCAGCTGTCTCCCTATGATCTTTAGATCTTTGCTGTGACTACTCTGTCTGAGTAAGGCCTTTCCTGACCATTCTATAGATAACCCCAAGTCCCCCTCTGCCATCATGCTCATCTGCTTTATTTTTCTTTGTAGAATCATTGCCACCTGACTTAACACTCGGTTTTCCATGGTTGTTTTATTACAGATCTCTCCCAATAGAGTGTAAACGCCATATATTTTTCCATATATTGTTTGAGGCTATGGTCTCAGTACCTAGAATCATGCCAGGCACACAGTGGACACTGAAAACATTTATTAAGGGTAAAAGACGCCTACTTTATTCAAACTTGCTTTTCCATATAAATTTTAGAGTTTTGCCTATATCTACAAAAAATTCTGCTGGGATTTTGATGGGAATTGTTTAAACCTTTATATCAATTTGGGGAGAATTGACATCATTACTATGTTGAGTTTTCCAATCCGTAAAGATGGCCTGTGTTTTCATTTTATTTAGATCTTTGATTTCCTCCATCAGCATTGTGTAATTTTGAGCATATGGTCAGGTAAATGTCTTGTTAGATTTACACCTAAACATTTCTTTTTTTTTTTTCTTTTGAGCAATTGAAAATTGTATTGTATTTCTAATTTTGGTGTCTAATTGCTTATATAATTATAATTGATTTTTTAATGTTTATCTTGTATTCTGGGAATTGAATGAGCCCATTTAGTTCTAGAGGTTTACTTAAAATTCTTTGGGATTTCTAGTATAGACAATGATGTCATCTGCAAACAGGAACAGTTCTATTTTTTTCTTTCTAATTGATTTGCCTTTTATTTCCTTTTCTTGCCTTACTGCATTGACTAGAACATTCAGCAGTACTCTTAGGAGTGAAGAATTCAGTCATCCCCTACTAAGTATAACGTTAGCCATAAGTTTCTCTGTCGATGTTCTTATCATTTCGAGGAGGTTCCCCTTCATTCGTATTTTATTGCAAGTTTTTATCACAGATGAGTGTTGAATTTTGTCAAATACTTTTTTCTTTTTCTTTTTTTGCATCAATTGATATGATCATGTGATTTTTCTTCTTTACTTATTAATATGATTTCAAATACTGAATCATCATTACATTCATGGAATAAACTCTACATGGTCATTGCATGTAAATATATATTGATGAAATCTATTTGCTAATATTTTGTTGAAGATTTCTGTGCCTATATGCATGAGGGATATTGGTCATCACTTTTGTTCTTTTTTGGTACTTTTTTTTTTGTCTCACTTTGAGACAAAAGTGAGTTGGGAAGTGTTCTCTCTTCTATATTTTTAGAAGAGATTGTGTAGAATTGGTCTTCTTTGGCAGAATTCTCCAGGAAAACCAACTGAATCTGGAGATTTCTTTGTTACAAGTTTTAAATTATGAAAATAATTTTCTTAATATTCTAGGGCTATTCAAATATTCATTTCATATTTGACCGTTGTAATAGTATGTTTGAAGAATTTTGTCAATATGTGAAATTTGTGTGTCTAGTTTTTCATAGTATTTCATTGTTATCCTTCTGATGGTTGCAGTCTGTGGTAATATTCCATGTCACTCCAGGTATTGAAGATCTCTGTCTTCTCACTTTTTTGCTTTAGTAGTCTTTAGAATGTTGACTATTTTATTGATCTTCCCCCCAAAATAGTTGTTACATCAATTTTCCCTAGTGCTTTTCTGTTTTAATTTCATTCTTTTCTAATCTTACTTTTACTGTTTCCTTCCTTTTGCTTGCTCTGGGTTTATTTTGCTCTTCTTTTTCTAGGATCTTGAGGTGGGAACTTAGATTATTTCTTTGAGACTTCTTTTCCAGTGTATGTATTTACTCTCAGTCTAGCATTAGTTGCACCCTACAAATTTTGTAAGTCACATTTTCATTTTCATTCTGTTCAATATATTTTGAAAATTTCCCTTGAGACCTCTTCTTTGACCCATGAATTATTTAGAAATGTATTATTTAGTTTTCAAATCTTGGTAGATTTTCTTATTATCTTTATGTTACTGATTTCTAGTTTGATTCCACTGTTGTCAAATAAAACACCATATAGTTTCAATTATTTTAAAGTGTCGAAGTTTGTTTTATGGCTCAGAATATGAAGTCTATAGAGTTGTAGTTATAGCAGTAGATATATGTATATGTGTATGTTCCATTGGCACTTGAAAATAATGTATATTATGTTACTTATGGGCAAAATATTCTATAATGTTCCTTAGATTCTGTTTCCGGATGGTGGTTTTTCGATTTTTTATCTTACATCTAGTACATTCTATATTTTGCTCACTTTCTGTCTAGTTGTTGACGTCTATGACTATAATTATGGATTTATCTGTTTCTCCTTTAAATTTTTTCAGTTTTTGCTTCACATAGTTTGCAGCTTTTTTGGTGCCTAATGTACAAGATAGCTAAGTCTTGCTGGTGGATTGACCCTTTTTTCATTGTATAATGCCCCCTCTCTCCTTGGAAGTTTTTTTGTTTGTTTGTTTGTTTGTTTTGTTTGTTTTATTGCTCTGAAGTCTACTTGAACTGATTAGTGGAGCCATCTCTGATTTCCTTTGATTAATGATTGTGTGAAATATCCTTTTCTATCCTTTTACTTTCAACTTGCTTCTTGCTATATTCGAAGCATGTTTCCTATACACAGCATATAGTTTGGTCTTGTTTCTTGATTTACTCTGGCAGTCTCTGTCTTTTAATTGTTATGCTTAGACCATTTTTGTTAAAATAGTATCAGTATGCTAAGATTTAAGCCTGCCATTCTATTTCTTGTTTTCTGTTCTCTATTTTTCATTTCTCTGTGTTTTTTCCTAATGGTTACATGAACATTTTTTTAGAATTCCATTTTGATTTATCTATAGTGTTTCAGATATCTTTTTTATGATACTATTAAGTTTTTTTTATTATGTTATGTTAATCACCATACATTACATCATTAGTTTCTGATATAGCGTTCCATGATTCATTGTTTGCGTATAACACCCAGTACTCCATGCAGAACGTGCCCTCTTTAATACCCATCACCAGGCTAACCCATCCCCCTACCCCCCTCCCCTCTAGAACCCTCAGTTTGTTTCTCAGAGTCCATAGTCTCTTATGGTTCGTCTCCTCCTCTGATTTCCCCCCCTTCATTTCTCCCTTCCTACTATCTTTTTTGTTTTTTTAACATATAATGTATGATTTGCTTCAGAGGTACAGGTCTGTGATTCAACAGTCTTACACAATTCACAGCGCTGTGAATTGTTTTTAGATATCTTTAATATCTATTTGTCTAGCTTTTTAAGTGGATGTTCTATCAATATCTAAATCTACATATTACAGTTTATAAGTGTTGTCACTTTACTAGTTTGAGAAACATATAGTAAGCTTACCTTCCTTTCTATCACTTTATCATTCCCCCTTTTTAAGATTCTTGTCTTAAATGTTTCCTCTACAAATCCCTCACATGATACTATAATTTTTGCTCCCAAGGTCAAACATAACTTAGAAACTCAAAAGAAGAAAAGTCTATTGCATTTATCCATATGTTTACACATCCTCTTCTTTCTTTTTGATGCTCCCAATTTCCTTATTTTGTCATTTCCTTTTTGCTTAGAAATTTCCTTTAGGCATTCTTTTAGATTAAATCAGCTGGTGATAAATTGTCTTCATTTTCTTCGTCTAAGAAAGTCTTAATTTCCCCTTCATTCCTGAAGGGTATTTTCATTGGAAATAGGATTTTGAGTTGATAGTTCTTTTCTTTCAGCACCTGAAAAATATTTGTCACTTTCTTCTATCCCCCATGGTTTCTGAAGAGAAACCAGTGTCATTTCTCCCAATGGTAAAGTGTCAGTTTTCTCTGACTGCTTTCAACATTTCTTTTTAAATTACAGTGTCTCTTAGATGGATTTCTTCAGGTTTATCCTGTTTAGGTTTTGCTCAGCTTCTTGAATCTGTAGGCTTATGTGTCTTGCCAAATCTGAGAAGGTTCAATCATAATTTCTTTGAGTACTTTTTCAGAATTGGCCTCTTTCTCCTTTCCTTGTGGAACTCCAATGACATAAATGTTAGATCTTATCTTTTAGTCCCACATGTCCCTGAGGCTCTGCTCATTTCTTTGAGTCTATTTTCCCCCTATTGTTCAGATTGTATAATTTCTGTTATTCTATCACTTACTGCCTTCTTTCCTGTCACCTATATTCTTAGTTGAGTTCATTCACTCTTTTACTTTGGTTATTGTACTTTTAAGTTTTAAAATTTTCATGTAATTCTTGTCAAAAATTCAGAAACAGTAAAAATGAAAAACACATCCATAAAATAGTATTTAGTAAAAATTTGTTGTGCATATAAGAACAGTTTATGATCTGGGAGCTTTCAAATTCAAAACTGATATGAATCTTAGAGGTATGATGTCACAGGATGGCTTATGAAATGAAAATGAGAAAGCTGTTTATGGATTACTAATTACAAAGGGTGTTTCCAGATGACAGAGTTTTGGTTATAAGTGATTATCTTACACCATTTATAGGAAGATAACTTAAACTTCTTTTATGATTATCAGAGGCATTCTTAAGAAATAACCTATTAAGTTTTGCTTGTGTTTATGAATAAGCTAGATTTAGTTTTGATTATGTGGCTCATATGGTTTTATCTGCTTGGGGGATTTTCAAGACTGGTCTCGATTTTATTTTATTTGACATTCTTCTTTATAGTTCTATTTCTTTGGCTGAAATTTATTTTTTTATTTGTTATTCACTTGTTTCAAGTATTTTTGTAATTGCTGATTGAAATATCTTTATCATGGTGACTTTAAACTCCTTGTAAGATAATTTTAACATCTCTGTTATTTCAATGTTAGCATCTATTGGTTGTCCTTTCTCATTGCTTGAGAACTTTCTGGTTCTTGGTATGATGGATTTTAAAAACTGAAATCTGGACACATTTGTATTATATTATGAGACTCTGGATCTTATTTAACCTACCATCTTAACTCTCTTTTTCTGACACTGCTTTGTCAAGAGACAGCGAGCATTGCTTCATTACTGCCAGTTTGAGGTAGAAGTGTGAATTCCCTACCTCTTGATACTCCTTGTTACTGCTGGATGGGATGAGTCTTCCCACACCCTATGTGATCTCCACTGACACCGAGGTAGGGTAGCCTAGTTACCGCTGGCAATGGTTATAGTTCTGACTCTCATTAGGCTTCCTCTGACAACACCCCAACAGGGAGAAGCCTCATCATTTAGGGTGGGGGCAGAAGTCCAAGCTTGCCCCCTGCTCTGTAGTGATACCATAGTGATACCGTGGAGAGGTATCCAGCCAGCAGGGTGAGCGGTCCTGGATCTCTATTGATTTTCTTTGACTGACACTGCTCTGGCAGGAGTGTTGAGGTTCTTTACAGCTTCATAAGGTTGGAAGTCTAAGCTTCTTACTTGATCTTTGCTACATGAGTTGGGGGAGGCACAGATTTTTCTGGGTTCCTTGGCTGAAATAGAGTAGTTATTGTCTATAAATTTTCTGTCTTTCTAGGCTGCCCCTTTTCTGGTCCTTTGGTAAAGAAGGCAGACATCTTCTTTGATACATTTTTTTTCTTTCTTTCTTTCTTTCTTTTTTTTTTTTTTTTTTTCCTTTTGGTGTTTCCTTGTTTTTGGGTCCATCAGCTCTGGAAATAAACAAAAAAACAAAAAATTATGGAACTCACAGCTATGTCATTTTTTGGATCCTAAGATCTCTGACCTGTTTTTTTCTCCATCTTTCAGAGAGTCTTATTTTTTTTTTTTATATATAATGTCCAGGATTTTCAGTACTTAGGAGGAAGAATAAAAGAAAACATGTCTCTCCCCATTCCTAGAAGTGCAAGTGTGTCTCAAGCACACCGTTGTTTTTCTGTGTATCTTCTTTGTTAGGGGGAATTCGAGGTCTAACATCTTTAATTGGCTGTTTGATTTTCCCAACAAATATTGATGACAGGTAAAATATTTATTGCACTTCCTCAAAGCAACCAAACCAAAAAAAAAAAAAAAACCAAAACAATAATGAGAACTAATCCTTCTTGAAATCATACCTGTCTTTTCAATTGTTTGAACATGTTATTTCTGAGTGCACAGCCATTTTCAGAACTTGAAGTTTGCACCCAGGAAGAAGTTTGCCCATTTTTGCTTAGAGGCTGTGAAGTCCTTTAAATCACTGACTTTGCAATAACCCTTTTAGCCTAAATTCTCTGGTCAGGATATGGGCTATACTCTACCACTGTGGTTTTCAAGTGGGGGCTATTTTGTCCTCAGACGGGCATTTGGAAATACCTGGAGAAACTTTTGGTTTTTGCAACTGAAAGAGGGACATTCCACTAGCATCTAGTGGGTAGAGGCTAATGATGCTGCTAACATTCCAAAATGCGCAGGACTCATTTTCTCAAAAAGAATTATACACTCCAAAATGTGAATAGTGATGAGGTCAAGAAACCCAGCTGTAACTTGCTCTCTCACAGGATAAACTAGTACCTATTTTTCAGCAAATAATAGCTAGGGATCACCATTGTGAGAGAGTTACCTTGGGAAATAGAGTAGTTTTCAATTCAGAAGAGAGGATCAGTAGAAGCACTGGAGTCTAAGAGAGTTAGAATTGAAAATATGATTGTGTGAGAAGAAGCAGTAGCCTAATTATGTGGATTGTATGAATAAATAATAAACACAGTGAGTAAGGCTGTGTAACAAAGGGGATTCTCTCACATTGCTAGTGGGAATGCAAATTGGTACAAACACTTTGGAAAATTGCCTGACAGTGTCTAATAAAGTTGAGGATGCACGTATGCTATGACCTAGAATTCAAGGCCTAGGAATAAAGCTTAGAAACTGTTGCACACTGGTATTAGGAAACTCATGAATAGTGTACACAGCAGCATTTTTCATAATAGTAAAAAACTGGGAACAACAAAATTTCCATCAATAATAGAATGTATACTAAGTTATGATCTATTCATACATATGAATGCTATAGAAAAATGAAAATAAATTAATTGTAGCCACATGTATTGCCACTGGAAATTTCACGAGCCTCATAGTGAGAGAAAGAAGGCTACATATAGTATGATTCTATTTATAAGAAATTCAAAAGCTAAAATATATTGTATAGTAGTATGCAAAATTTGGTAAAACTAAAAAAAAAATGGTGGAGAAATAATCTTTGTAATGTCAGGATAGTGGTTTCCTAAGAGAGAGAGGAATATAGTAAAGAGTAAGTATAGGTTTTCTAGTGTATGTGCAACTTTTATTTTTTAATCTGTATGTTGTTTTCAAGATTATCTACTTAATTATTTTTTCTAATATATAATCATAAAATCATATATATATACATTTGATACATTATATGTGAAATATATCTAGCTATTTAAAGATATTATATAAAGAAACAATATAAAAAATGTGGTATTAAGGAATAGTTATTCTTCAGAACATGTATTTTAGAAAAGGTAGTAAGAAAAATAATTTATCAATATACAATAGTAGTGTCCAAGTCAGAAGGAAGCCTAATCAGTTGGATAAGAGATTACAAAATAAGCATATACATGTCATTTTATCTTGGGTAATATAAGCCTTGATCCTTGCCCCTCAAGCACTTAACCCAGCTGAACATCTAAATCTCTTTGCTCTGAGTTATGTTTAAAAGTAGAATTCTGATAATTCTACTTTTATTGCAAGTTGATGATAAATGTCAGTATTCCGGCTATCAGAAAGACCGTTTAACTAAATGCACTTACATTCTGGTTTATATCTCAGTCATATCAATCTCCAGGACATGACGAGCTCTCTATGGCTTCCTGGATCAGCAAAGCTCAAAACCCTTCTTGAACACAGTGAGCCCACATTTATTATCTTTTGCATCATATTTTTTAAGCTTCTGTTGAAATCTCTACTATTACAATGTTCTGCAAAATATTACTACTCTACATTTGCAGAGACATTTTTAATGCTTTCCAAGTGTTTTCATATGTATTTTCATATTGGAACTTCATAATCACATGGTAAAATAAGCAAAAGAGTTACTAGTATTTGCCTTGATTAGATGAAGAATAATAGATCAAGGGACAAATACAATGGCTGTTTTGTAGACTAGCTGTGTACATGGCAATAAGAGAGATTTAAAAAACATAGAGTAGTGAAAAAAGAAAAAAAAATAGAATGAGTTGTGTGAGTACAACTCAATTTATATAAGATAAAAATAAATATGCCACAAAAAACATCTTGTGTTTTAGAAAGAGATATATAAATAGTTGTATATAAATGAAACACATTACAATGGTTGTCTATGATAGAGGTAGAGTAGAATAGAAAATGGGAATAGCAGAAAAATGGGAATAAGCAGAACAAAACAAGAGAAAGTTCAAAGATAGACAAAATTAAGATGATTTGGAATAAACTGCATTTTTAAAAAAACTTACTAGCTGCATTAAAATAGCCAGCATTAGAAACCAGTTCTCCAGAATAAGATAGAAACTGAAAATATTATTTTTATTTTTAGCCTATACTTACTATGTACAAAGCAATGCAGTAATAATATTAGAGGGACTAAAATCCCAAAACATAATTTTTACTCTTGAAGAACTTAAACCATGTATGAGATAAAATATAAAATTATAGGAAATATTCAGAAAAATAGAATAGCAGATTGAAATCATAGTTTATGTTGACTATAGAGTTCATGTCTCAATGCTATGCCTATGTAATTGCCAAATTACTGACTTATAGTAATATGTCATTCATACAAATAATTATGTATAGAATATCAACTATGGGCCAAATTTGAGATTTTTCAGTCAACAAAACAGACAAGAATTCCTTACCTCAAGAAGCTTGTATTCTCTCTGGGGATGTGAGACTATAAACAACGTCATGAATAAGTAAAGTGCTATGGATAAAGTAGTAGAACATAGTAAGTGCTCTGGGAAAACTTGAGTTGTATAAATGCTGAACGTGGAGGTTTGGGGTGCAAAGTTTTACATTAGGTGGTTAGAGTAGACCTCACTGAGAAGGTTGACATTTGAACAAAGATCCGGAGACGATGAGGCGGTTAACCATGTGGATATCTGTGAAAAGAATATTCCAGGCTCTAAGGAGAGATGGGAAAATGGAGGTGGAGGTAGAGCAGGTGGAACGTTTTGGGGAAAAGATGAGGTGTTCAGTTTTGAACACGTTAAGTTTGAAATGTCTGTTAGACATGCACGTGGAGATGTGGCCCCAGGAGTGGATGGGAAATCCGCATTTCAGGGGAGATGTCCAGGCCAGGGAAATAATCTGGGACTCATTAACAGATTAGACTCCAAGCTATACAGCTATGTGAGCTGTCAAATGGAGTGTGTGTAGCCAGAGTACAACAAAAGCAAACCTAGTATCCTGGAGCCAAGGAGAAAGTGCTAGAAGGAGGGAGTGGTTCATGGAGTCAAATGCTGCTGACCTAGAAATGGTAGAAATGATGAAATGATCAGATAAGACATTTTTGTTTGTTTGTTTGTTTTTTTATTAAGGATGAGATTTTCAAATGTATTTTTTAAAGATGTTATTTACTTATTTGTCAGAGAATGAGAGAGAGAGAGCAAGCTGGGGGGAGGGGGAGCCGCAGACAGAGGGAGAAGTAGGCTCCCCACTGAGCAAGGAGCCCAACGTGGGTCCTGGGATCATGACCTGAGCTGAAGGCAGATGCTTAACCGACTGAACCACCCAGGCATCCCTTTCAAATCTATTTTTAAAAGACTTAATTTCTTCAAAGCAGTTTGAGGTTCACAGCAAAAGAGAGAGGAAGGTACAGAGATTTCCTATATACGCCCTTCCCTACACTGCATAGCCTCCCCATTATCAATATCAACCCCCCATACCCCCCCCAAGAGCGGTACATTTGTCAAAATTGATGGACCTGCATGACATATCATAAACACCCAAAGTTCACAATTTACATTAGCGTTCATTCTTAGTGTTATATGTAAGGTTTGGACAAATACATAATGACAGGTATCCATCCTTGACGGAGGATGGATACACAGGATTTTCACTGCCCTAAAAATCTTTAAAAGGACTTTTAAAAAGGTATTATTATAAATGTGCTCATGATTTGAAGGAAAATGTGAACATGTGAGGTGAGAAATAGAAGATATAATAAAATATGCCAACTAGAATTTATAGAGATGAAAAGTACAGTTCATCTTAAACCATTTACTGGATAGGATCTACAGCAGATAAAAGACTGCAAAATAAAAGATCATTAGACTTCAGAACACAGTAGTAAGACTATCCAAACTGAAACAAGAAATTAATAACTAAAAAGAAATGAGCAGAGCCTCAGTAATCTGTGAGATAATACCAAATAGTCTAATATACATGCAATTAGCGTTTGGGAGAAAAAGGGAGGAGAGAGAGAGAAAAGATTTTCATTGCTGCCCCATCATAGTGAGAGGCTCCTGTTGACAGCTTTTCTCTGGAGTTGACTTCAGGCACGAGTTAGATACCAGTCTTCTGTGTCCCCTAAATTTTAGGGGACTTCTATTAGGCTCCCAACTGTTTCCTTGAAACCCTTCTTTCCAGGTTTGAGATGGTGTGAAGGAGACACACACACACTGAGAATTCTCTCCAAAGAATTTCTCTCTATTGACTTCACCTCAACATTTCCTCAAGGAGGCTTAAAGGTTACATAACTAATTTTCAACCATTTCACTTGCAAGTCCAGCATAGGAGGCCTAGCAGTTACTATGGAATGTGAAAGTACTTACTCTCATCATTTTGTTCTAAGCCTTTCTAGACCCTTTCCAAACATTTAACGTAATGTTACACAACATCTTGTTGAAGGGTAAACAACTCCCTGTCCTTAGATTAGGAATATGGCCAACATCAAAACAACTCTTAAATTCCTGGGTTATCATTATTGTTGTAAATGTGCTTTGAGATTCTCACACAATGAGATGTGATATAATTACAAATAGATGATAGTTGAGCACAGTCTTACACAATCCACATAAGTAACTTTGATGATAACTAAAAATAAATGTGCACTACTCAGTCTTTGTGAATATGATGCTGCTCTTTTAGAAGTATTTAAAAACTAAAATTATCTGTAATCTTTTTTTTGTAATCTTTGATTTCAACTTTCACCACAGGAAAATGACCTTCTAAACCCTACACTGCATCATGTGCTTATTTCTTGCACTTAGTTCCTAGACCACTTCTTTGCTTGGAATAACTTTCCTCAATTTTATTTTTCTATACAGTCAAATATTTCTCCTTCCTCAAGTTTAGATGTCAGTTACAAACGTCTTACTAAATTTTTCTGGATTTCTCTACTTACAGTTTTCTTTTATCTCTTAATTGCTATAAAATTCTAGTTTGAACTATGTAACTTGCCCTTACTATGAACTATGACATATTGTTATGGTTTGGATTTAACTACGTAGAGTTTCCAGAGATAGGTGGGCACACAATAAAGGATAGCAAAGTGTGGTCAACTGAAATGGTGGGATGTATATTCATAGACCTTCTAACTGGATAGCATCCTTGTTTTGATGGATTCAATACCTCTCAGCTTCCTGTCCTTAAAACACCTTCCCTCATTCTGCAACTTCAGAAGTCTGATATATTTTTTTAATATTACAGCTAGAACAGATCCATCTCTCAAGAATGACTTCAATTAAGACTTCAAAAGCTGTGCATGAACCAAAATACTTATGCATTATTTGCAATAAAAAATATATTTTTATTCAAAGATTTTATTTATTTATTTATTTGAGAGAGAGAGACAGAGAGAGAAAATGAGTGTTGGGGGGGAGGGGCAGAGGGACAAGCAGACTCCCTGCTGGGTGGGGAGCCTGACATGGGGCTAGATCCCAGGACCCTGATAACATGACCTGAGCCAATGTCAGACATTTAACCAACTGAGCCACCCAGGTGCCACTACAATAAAAATTACAATGGCCAGAAAGATTGTACAATTATGTTTTCTGTCCCTGGAAAGGTGTGAGAAGCCAAGTTGTAATTAGAAGGAAGCTTGGTGAATGTGAGATCCAAATGAATTAGGTGGATTTACATCATTTTAATATTTTGCGGCATTAGGCTAAATGCATTCATTTCAAAAAGTAGGAGCTGCCAAATGGGTGCTGCTATTCTGTTTTGGGGCCAAAACTCTTTCTTTCTTGGGTAGTCAGGGTAATGCCATTTGTTTTTGCTTTGGCAATATTTCTTTTTATGTCATATCTGTGCTGAGAAGCAATCTTCCTTTAAATAACACATTTAATTAGGTACCAATCATTGTTTTTAAGGGGACTTCACATATCTCTGATCCATTATGTATTGACTTAAGAATTTAATGATGTTCTTTATTCATAAAGTTTTTGATATATATCACCCTATATGATAACTTCTTCAATATTATTTTTCTTCACAGATTGTAAATTATTAAGTGTAGAACCACATCTGATATGAGTCTTGGATCTCCCTTAAATACCTAATACTGGTTAGGGCTTTTAATAAACAATTAATGCATTTGCCTTTGATTAACAATTAAAAATACTGACTAAGAATTTTTTTTATTTTGATTGGGTGTCTTCTCTCTAAGGAAATATTCTCTAGTCACATCCATGATCGAATCTTGAAACTTCCTAATTTATCACAGTTATTGTTCTAAACATCCCCAGTCATGTTTCTTAGTTGATGTAGGAATTAATTCTATTGCTGCCACTCAGTATTACTAGAATTTGACCCTTTTAGCCCAAACTGCCCTCATTTCTCACCTCCTGATTGCACTCTATTTTGAGGGTTCCATTTCTTTTTTTTTTTTTTTTAAAGATTTTATTTATTTATTTGAGACAGAGAGAATGAGAGAGACAGAGAGCACATGAGAGGGGGAGGGTCAGAGGGAGAAGCAGGCTCCCCACCGAGCAGGGAGCCCGATGTGGGACTCGATCCTGGGACTCCAGGATCATGACCTGAACCGAAGGCAGTCGCTTAACCAACTGAGCCACCCAGGCACCCCGAGGGTTCCATTTCTTTTAAATCCCACTCTTATGAAGGAAATCTTCCCAGTATATATAGTGAACAGAGAGACTGCCTTCTTCTTTGTTGGCTATATTCCCTTGTATTTCTAATAGCAAGAAGAGTAATTTTAAAAAAGAAAGACAAACTAAAAATAAAACATAGTAGAATATTTGTAATATTTGCCCTCTCAGTGCCTATGTGAGCATAAGCTAAATTGTATGAGTTTATGTGAAGAATCAATAAACTCAATTGTAGACCATAAACATAATTAATGATTGTGCAGAAATAACTGTATGTACTATGCATACAAGGGTTTGTGACATTTGTGAAACACCTATCATAACTATTTTCTCATGACTGATATATACTAAACAATAGAACTTATTAATGCAGATAAATATAAAGCAGTTAGAAAATGTGAGTGGCACAGCAAAATACAAAGGAAAAGCTGTAAGATTTTCTACTCTCCCCTCCCCTTCCTTCTCCACAATATCCTCTCTAAAGAAAACCACTGCTAATAACTTCTTGTGATTTCTTTTAAAAAGCTCCATGTACTGTTCTGAAGCTTGTCTTTGTTTAATTTGTGGTATCATAGTTCATGAACGTTTCCCTGTGGTCATTAAGAGGCTTATAATTTGCTTTCATTCTTCTAGTGGTTGCATTTATGTCATTATTTAATATACTGAACTATTTTTATTGTTTCACCTACTGTAGATGGGCCCCACCACCTTCCTGCTGGGAAAAAAATGGGGAAATCATTCAATAATGTTTTTCTCTCGGTTTCCCTTTCCACTCTGACTCACATTTTACCCTGGGTTGTGTTCTTCGTAGGCTTATTCCCTCATGTCATCCCATTTATAGCTCAAAGTAGTATATGCAATGCTCTGTTTCTTGATTATCCAATATTAAAGCTGCCTATTGACTTCCTGAAAAGGCAGGCAAAGAAATTAAAGCACTTTCAACCTTTCCCATTTTTATGCTTTCTTCACCTTCAAAATATGACTATTTAATTTCATATTTTTAAGATTTATCTTAGCTTGTTAATGCATATTTGACACAGTTAAAGAGGCAGAATGCTTTAAAAAATGAAAATTCAGTGTTTCCCATTGGTACATTTGGTATGGTTTCTTCTTTCATATATATGTGAAAATAATAAAATAATAAATATATATATATTTATATATATAAAATAATAAAAAATATATATATTTTAAGTTGTCTCAATTCCATTACAGATTTATCAAGATTTGAATCAGGTTTGCTATATTTCCTGAGAACCTTCATATTTGAGAATACTTCTCTGCCAGCCCTTTATTAAATGACTCGTTATATAACCATGGGTCAAATTTTCTATAACTTGACACTTAGTGGATATTGTTTCATTTTCTCTTAATTCTGGATGCTGCTATTAAGAAATCCTAAGTTTGTTTGATTTTCTCTCTCTTGTAAAAACATCTTTCCACCTCCAAAGATGCTTGAAGTGTTTTTTTTTTTCCTTTTCCTTTAAATTTAATAACGATCAGGAGGCACCTGGATGTCAATCCTTCTGTGTCCTTATTTTCTCAAACTTGAAACCTCTTTTAATCTATAGATACAGTTCTTTTTTATTTCAAGAAAATTTACTTGTCATATTTTGGAATATATTTTCTGTTCCATATTTTGGGTTCTTTAGGATTATGTATTTATGAAATATAGTTATAAAATTTTATAAACTATAATTAACCTTTTTTCATGTTTATCTAATTGTCTATCTATAAACCTCTCTATAATTGCATTAATATTTTTGACTATATCCTCTTTAATTAATTCATGTATTATTGTTATCCAATGTTTTATTTTTAGCTTTGTTTCTTGCTCTATCATTTATGTAATGATATTCCTATGATGTTCATTGTTTTTCTTTATACTGAAATCTCAAAAATATCACTTTTATCATTTTATTTTGTTTATATTTAAGGTAATATAAAAATCCAGTTGTACTATAAATATGAGAAGTGTTAAAATTGACATTTTCTCATATTTATTCTATGAAAAGTTATTTATTTAATTTCAAAAATTTATCAAGAGAGCAAGATTATGGATTTAATGTGAAAAAAGTAAGGATTTTGTCAAATTATTTAAAAGCAGTATTTGGTACTTAATCTAGCTAATGATGACTAGAGAGTATATTGAAAAAAATATTTCTTAATATTGTCAGGAAGGTTTCAAAATGGTATCATGGTGATAATCCTCTAAAATCTTAATTTCACCTCTACGATGTTGTCGTAATTATGCCTGGCTATTGTTCAAAGGTGGTGAGAAAGCTCTATGCAGCCTAATATATTCTGAAGCTAGGGATATTCCATGAAGGATTTCTTTCTAATGAAGCCACTGCTTGAATGCTAATCCCCTTAAGTTTGACTATCCATGCTAGAAAAAAAAAAAAGACTAAGTGTTCAAAATTTATTATTCAGAGAAATAAATCTATTTATTATGTTATGTTAATCACCATACATTACATCATTAGTTTTTG
Organism: Neomonachus schauinslandi; assembly: GCF_002201575.2. NCBI lineage: Eukaryota > Metazoa > Chordata > Mammalia > Carnivora > Phocidae > Neomonachus > Neomonachus schauinslandi. Next base: position 13,878,586 of record NC_058410.1, on the reverse strand, counting down.
ATGTAGTGTTCCATGATTCATTGTTTGCATATAACACCCAGTGCTCCATTCAAGACGTGCCCTCTTTAATACCCATCACCAGGCTAACCCATCCCCCCCACCCCCTTCCCTCTAAAACGCTCAGTTTGTTTCCTGGAGTCCATAATCGTTCATGGTTCGTCTCCCCCTCTGATATCCCCCCTTCTTTTTTTCCTTCCTTCTCCAAATGTCCTTCATGCTATTCCTTATGTTCCACGAATAAGTGAAACCATATGATAATTGACTTTCTCTGCTTGACTTATTTCACTTAGCATAATCTCCTCCAGTCCCATCCATGTCGATGTAAAAGTTGGGTATTCATCATTTCTGATGGCTGAGTAATATTCCATTGTATATATGGACCACATCTTCTTTATCCATTTGTTTGTTGAAGGGCATCTCGGCTCCTTCCACAGTTTGGCTATTGTGGACATTGCTGCTATGAACATTGGGGTGCATGTGGCCCTTCTTTTCACTACATCTGTATCTTTAGGGTAAATACCCAGTAGTGCAATTGCTGGGTCATAGGGTAGCTTTATTTTTAACTTTTTGAGGCACCTCCACACTGTTTTCCAGAGTGGCTCTACCAACTTGCATTCTCACCAACAGTGTAAGAGGGTTCCCCTTTCTCCACAACCTCTCCAACATTTGTTGTTTCTTGCCTTGTCAATTTTTACCATTCTAACTGGTGTAAGGTGGTATCTCAATGTGGTTTTGATTTGAATTTCCCTGATGGCTAATGATGATGCACATTTTTTCATGTGTCTGTTAGCCATTTGTATGTCTTCTTTGGAGAAGTGTCTGTTCAAGTCTTCTGCCCATTTTTTGACTTGATTATTTGTTTTTTGGGTGTTGAGTTTGAGAAGTTTTTTATAGATCCTGGATACCAGCCCTTTATCTGTAAGTGTCATTTGCAAATATCTTCTCCCATTCCGTGGGTTGCCTCTTTGTTTTGTTGACTGTTTCCTTTGCTGTGCAGAAGCTTTTTATCTTGATGAAGTCCCAAAAGTTCATTTTCCCTTTTGTTTCACTAGCCTTTGGAGACGTATCTTGAAAGAAGTTGCTGTGGCCGATGTTGAAGAGGTTACTGCCTATGTTCTCCTCTAAGATTTTGATGGATTCCTGTCTCACATTGAGGTTTTTCATCCATTTTGAGTTTATCTTTGTGTATGGTGTTAGAGAATGGCCGAGTTTCATTCTTCTGCATGTGGCTCCAGTTTTCCCAGCACCATTTATTGAAGAGACTGTCTTTTTTCCATTGCATATTTTTTCCTGCTTTGTCAAAGATTATTTCACCATAGAATTGAGGGTCCATATCTGGGCTCTCTATTCTGTTCCATTGATCTATGTGTCTGTTTTTGTGCCAGTACCATGCTGTCTTGGTGATCACAGCTTTGTAATATAGCTTGAAATCAGGCAATGTGATGCCCCCAGCTTTGCTTTTCTTTTTCAATATTTCCTTGGTGATTCGGGGTCTTTTCTGCTTCCTAACAAACAAATTTTAGGATTGTTTGTTCCAGCACTAATATTAAATGACTTTTGTTAATTGATCTGTATAGATGTGTAACACATGTATTTTGTATACATGCATTTTGTTAACTGAAATATAGAGATGCACAATACCCACAGTTGAACTGTATCCAATAATTTGCAATATATTTGGGCTCCATCCTTTAACTTCTTTGAACTCTAGATGCAAAACATGTTAAACTATCAAAATCCTTTTGTTTTTGCCAGCTTGGTAGTTATGTCCACAAACTGTCATAATAAGAATTAATCAGGGGTTGAGGGAGGTAATCAGACCTTGAGTATTATAGTTTAAAATTATATTATGAATTATTCTCCATGATAATCCAAATTATGAGCTGCCTTAATGCTCTAGGGTCTGAATAAGTCAATGTTTCATATGACTGATTAATGTTCATATAGAGCATATAAACAATCTAATAATAAGTTGGGCAGCTGGGAAAGCAACAATAATATTTTATTGCCAAATTGATAAACTGATCTACTTAAGATGAGCCAATCATTCTTTTATTTTTTTAAGGTTTTATTTATTTATTTGGGACAGAGAGAGAGAGAAGCACAAATGGGGCTGGGGGAGAGGAGCAGAAGGAGAGGGAGAAGCAGACTCCTCACTGAGCATGGAACCAGATGCAGGGCTCAATCCCAGGACCCTGAGATCAAGACCTGAGCCAAAGGCAGACGCTCAACTGACTGAGCACCCAGTCGTCCTGGCAATCGTTCTTTAAATGATTAGCCAGCCAAGAACATAGAATGTAAAGCTTGTTTTAAAATTAAAATAAATGAAATTCATTTTAAAAAAACCCACTTTTTGCTGAGTTGGAAAGAAATAAATTTAAAATAATCAAATTATTATACTCTTCATTGATTTCACTATGAGTTAAAAAAGACCCCAAGGCATGAAGACAGTGCAGAGTTCAAGAGATTTTGACATTGTTTTATTGACCTAGTTGCTTTTAAATTACTGTTTTTCTCAACTCGATATAATGAATGTCTCAGTCGCCTACTTATAAAAAGTAATGTTTCCAGCTTAATGGCAGTTGGTGCTCATCCAAGATAAAAAATATTATTGAGCATTAGCGCATGCTTAATTTTAGATCATAAACACAGCCATTCCTTTCTCTAGAACTAAAATGCTTATTATATGGGTGTTATATCTCTGAATAATTAGCATATTAAATAAATCAACTTTGTCTCAAACTGCTTAAATAATATAAGAATTGGCCTATTTAAATAGTCAAGTTGGGGAATCATTCTCACCAAGAGAAATATGGGAGATTAATTAGAAGCACTAGAGCTGATAGAATATCTTAAAATGTTACAATATAAAAAGGGATCGGTGGTCAGTAAACTAATTGATCTCTTCTGGAAAGTTGTCACTACACAGTCCCTTCTGAGGAAATTTTCACATTAGGCCAATTATAAGCTGGTTGGGAAGAAAAAACAGAGGGGAATTTATGAAAATTCAAGATGTGTGACAATAAGTAGCAGGGTGTAAGCCAATGTGTTAACCTTCTATGAATGTACAAATCTGATATTAAAATCAAAATCAAAAGAAAAGTTTTCTAGCCATAGGAAACTAATTGGTCTTTAAAAATAATTTTGTTTTCTTTAATTGGTATGTTATAGTTCATTATTATATGAAAGTGAACTCATTTATTATCTGTTAACCTTCTTTATAATTTACACTTATCAGTGTTTGAAGTGGGTTAATAATCTAATAATATCTACTCTGATGTCAGAGTCTGGGTATAAATCTTGGTTGCAGCACAATTAGGAAAAGTTATCCCATATTATCCAAATTTGAAAAAGACAAGAGGCTGATTGCTTGAAACTTTGATATTATTCTAGAGCTTTTTCTAAATTAACCTGTTTGAGTAAAAAAGCTTTTCCAACTCAGACATCACCCCTCCTCAGAGGATCTTTGGAAATGAAAAGTGTAGCACAGAAAGTTTGAGTAACATGCAATGGATAGAGATATTAGTGATTTGCCATTATTAGGGGTAGAGATTCAGGCACAGAAATGTGTACATTATTATGATTTTATAGCCTGGTAGAGAAAACTTCTAAAGGTATTGTGGCTTTATTAATTTGTAGAAATGTAGCCAATTTTTTATATAATTTCCTATCTCATTCAGACATTCCTTTCTTGTTTGACGATGTTCCTGAAACATCCTTTTACCCAAATTTTTTGTCTTTTTTATTGTTTTCATTATTAATGAACTAAATAAAACTTTGACATTGGTGAAAACACTTATAAAAACAAATATGTCCAAAGCCTTGATAAATGTCTATAAAAAGAGCTCACCATGCCTTGTGACCCAGAGAGGAAGAAATCAAAGGAGAACCACCATTGCAAACACCATGGTTTTACTTTCCTGTGGCCTCCATATGGAAGTGCCCCAAACTTGGTGGCTTAAAACAACCGGGGTTTATTCTCTCACTGTTTGGAAGGCTAGAACTTCAAAGTCAAGATGTTAAGAGGACCAGTGGTCTCTGAGGATCCTAGGGGAGGATCCCTGCCTCTTCCTAGCTTCTGGTGTTGCTTGCATCTTTGGCATTTCTAGCACTGATTTCTGTCTCCGTTGTCACATGGTGGTCTTCCTGTGTGTCTGTGGCTTTGTGTTTCCAGTTTTTATCTTCTTATAGGGCTACTAGACACTGGATTAGGGCCACTCTAATCCAATATGAATTCATTTTAACTTCATTACATCAGCCAAAGCTCTATTTCCAAATGAGTTTACATTTACCGGTTCTGGGGGTTTAAGACTTCAACATATGTTTAGGGGGACACACACAATTCAACCCACGCAGCCAGACATCCATTTGAGCTCACGCAGAGTCTTCCTTTCCATTGTTCTGCGTGAACTGTGCTTTGCTCCTAACTAAACCTAAACACTCAACATGTGCAGTGGATTGCATCCTCTTTGGCTCATCAGTGATATCTGAACAGGAAGTTTCCCTCTTTGTCTTATATCACCAGGTTTTCTCTCTTAATTCGATCATCAGCATTGGCATATGAACACATGAAATTTATCTCACCCTTAAAAACAAAGAAACAAAACCAAACAACCTCCCCGCACCTTACCCCACGTTTCCCTCCTGCCAGTATTCCATTTCTTTGCTCTTTTTATGGCCAGACTGTAAACATAGATGAGTTTTCTATACTTCCTGCATCTAATTCTTCTCTTACTCATTCTATCTTTGCTCTACTGCAATTGCTCTTCTCAGGGTCAAAATGACCTTTATAGTCCTAAATTCAATGGTTAATTCTTGGTCATCACCTCTCTCTGACACAGCTGATTACGGCTACCTCCTTGAAAACGTGTTTTCTCTGTCTTCGGAACACCACAGTGGTCTCTTTTCCTCCTAAACTCACTGATTACTTCTCTTAGACTCTTCATCATCTCCTAGCCTTTACATATTAGAATACCCTTGGGCTCAGTTTTGGTTCTCACAGCTTTGCTGATGACATGAATCCCCAAGGTGAGACCCAGCCTCATAGCTTTAAATACTTTAAATCTTAAAACCTTTAAATATTTGTGCAGTTGATTCCCAAGTTTACCATTCCATCCTGACCCACTCTTTGAAGCTTTGGACTGGTATATTCCACAGCCCACTTGACATCTTTGATGTCAATATTTGATATAATAATATTTTTAGTCTTTGTTTCCTCCTACTAAATGAAAACCATATGAATGCAGAAATTTTGGCCATTTGTTTTATTGTCTTGGTAATTATCTGATAAGCATAGTGTAGGCTCAAAATACGAGTTGACTGAATAAGTGGACTTACTTTTTCATATCCTACCTAAGGGCAGCAGGCTGTAGACATATTTACAGAATGCAAAGAAAGCAACAAAAAATGTAAAGCCTGAGTCACAAAGAGAGAATGCTGCTTTGCCAAATGTTCTTTCCATGCCAGGAAAAGTAGAATTCACTTTATTTCTTCACTGGACTCATAGACTAATTGTCAGCCTGTTTATATTATTTAGACAGATTCTAGAATATGTGAAACATTATAAAAACATTTAAGAAATAATGTAACTGATAGTATGACCATCCTTTCAAAAATTAGTGGCTGAAATAAGCAGATTTTCCTTTGATAGTTTCTTCAATAGTACTGAAACCTGTAACAATTAAGAACCAATGTTTTACAGGAAGAACTGCTTTTTGTTTCTTTGCTCACAAAAATGCATTATTATCCTACAAACTTAATTCTGGATCCATTACTATCTGTAGTTTCAAAATTAGCTGCCAATTGGTATATTTGTGCCTATTATGGTAAATAATCCATTTTGCAAAATAAAATAAAATAGTATAAAAATCCATTTCCTAGAAGCAAGGAGAGTAAAAAAAAAAAATTCCACCATAATTGGGAACTACTCAATATTCAGTGGGGCAAGATAAGCTACAAAATACCTTAAAACTTACTGTCTTTCTATTTATTTTAGACTAACTAAAGAATAAAACTTACCACTATGCTTTTTTTATGACTATACTCAGCTAGAGTGTGTTTGGGGGTCGTTAGTGGGGTCTTATTCCAGAATCTAGCAAGATTCTAAATAAGTAATGGCCCTTGAGTGATTCTTGATGAGACTGATCCATTTATAGGGAGAGCAAAGAGATCATCCCACTGACACCATAATTAATTAAGTCATTTCTCAATTTGTTCATAAAACAAACTCATTTTTTGATGGTACTAATGAAAGGGACTGATAACACATATTTTAATATATTTGTCACTATATTAGGGATAGAATTTGTTCAAGTAGTGGGTGATTCATGAGATACATAACAAGGATTTGAAAAGAAATTGGATGGAACAAAATCACCAGAAACATATTTGATATCATTTTTAAAAATGTCTGTAGAAAACAGTTGCTATCCAAGAAATGAGTGTGGGATAAAAATTTTAAGGTATCACTAAAGACTATAGTAACCAGAAAAAGAGATAATGCATTTGAACTGTTTTAAATATATCTAGAAGGAGGAGAATTTAGAAGACTAGTGAATCTCAGACTGAATTATGTTATGTTTTAGCACTTCTTTAATGAATCTGTTAGCCAAAGACTTTGGTGCTTCAAAATAAAGCAGCATGTTTAATCTGTAAACCATCTGTCATAATTGCAGTACAGCAGTTGTTTCGAAGAAGGCAGAAACAAGCAACCTCTATCTCTCCAAAATCTGAGGGAATGCTGTTATGTTCTGGTAAAAGTCACACAACACGGTCTTTCTGTTTTGAGTCTCTAAATGGTGCTTCTACGGACTTCATGCATCATTCCACTTCTCGTAAGTTTCAGAGACAAGCACTGAATTAAGTATATTTGGTACAGATGGAGACATGGTCTTCTTGGATTTGGTATGTGATGACTCTTAAGAGGCAGTGACTGAGTATAAAGCACACCATCTAAGGAGGCTTTTCATGAATCTGTTTACTTTAAAGTTGATGTTATTTGCCACTCAGTGCTAAGTAAACAGTCTCATGGGTTCTGGCTTCTGCTTGTCCCCATATGTTTGGGATGTCTCCACTGGAAGGGACTCCGTGAGATCTGCAAATCCAGAGGAATTGGGCACCTGTAACTCCTTGTGCATACTTTTACTTTTTGCACTTAACCAATCATTGATTGGAGGTCATTTCTCCCGGGGCAGTGGGAATTACTTTAGGGCAAGACCATGACTCACCCACTTCTCTGACCTCAGCACTTTTGCTGTGTCTGGGATGTCATAAGCACTCAACCATTTGAAAAATAGAACTGGCTCCATAGTTTGTTGAACTATTCTTTTATTCCATATAACTTACAAAAATATTAGATATGATTATGAGTGCTCCGATCCCTTTTTAGTCATCCTCTCTGTCCCAAAGTGTCTCTTTTTTCATATATAAAGAGTTAACTTAGATAATAAATAAAGCCGGAGAGTAATGGATATTAACTCTGTTTCACGATAAAATAAATCAGTGGTCTGGAACTTTGTCAAACTCCTCAGGTCCATTGCAAAACTACATGTGTTAACATTTTCTTCTATACTTTTTTTTCTCCCGTGGTCTCTTGGATAAGAATTTACTGCCTGTGACATTTTAGTTCTAAAGTCTTGCCATATTTAGAGGACTCAGGCATTATATCCAGGGTATTTTTGGAATTCTTCTGTAGAAGAACGACAGTCACAGTACTGATTTTTCAATTTCATAATTTCACTGCTGTTTGCCTTTAAAAACTTTTTCATGTATGCCAGGCAATCTTTATAATTATTTGAATTTAGTTTTTCAAATAAGCCACTTTGACAACATTCTGAGCAATTTTTCTTTTTCAAATGTGACATTTCCTCAGAGACAATTTCATAGTGAGAATTTTCTTACTAGCTTCCTCAGTAAAATCCAAAGCAAATAATTAGATTGTGGTTATTTTTGTCTCATTTTCTTTTGTGCCACATTAATCAAGTCCTCTCATTGATGGCCTAATTTCCAGCCTCCTATAGAAAAAAAAAAAAAGTAAATCCTATCTTTTCCCCCTTTGGAGCTTCCTTAGCATATTCAGTATCTTCTGCAATTTCTTCTTTACTTCTGATCAAAACACATGGGCCTTCCATGGCTATTCTCTAAAAATGCAATAGAGCAAATATTCTTTTTCCATTCAGAGACTACTTTGCCTTGGGCAGGCAAGTTTTGATTGAGTTTTGATTGAGTTTATGAGCTTTCTGATGGGGCACATAATGTATACTTTTACATTTACATAAGTAGTTCTAAAAAACCATCTTCAGTTTTCTTGAAAATTATTTATTTGAGCATGCATATCCTAACATCTCTTTTGGTTTACTTCTATATTTTTCTTTTTAATTTAGTAATAAAGGAATTTACTTTTTTAAAAGTCTTTTTTCCCTGCTAGAAAAATTAAACTTAATTTTGTGGTGTCATTCCATAGGTTTTCAATATGGTACTAAAAACCTCTTCTGGTATAGTTCCTTTCCTTTATATCCAAAATGTATTTTTCCCAGTAAATAGTTATTTGTTTGATTCAGTACCCCTTCTACTCTGTATATAACAGAGGCTTAATGTCTTCACTGATATTCAAACCTTTGCCCAGAGAAAGGAACCTTATCTCTGAAAATCATGGATTTCTCTCATTAGCTGTTCACATCTGAGAACCATTCTGGCTGCTTTGTAATTAAAGCAGAGTAATAACTACCATTTATTGAGGACTTACCAAGTGCCGGATAATGTGCTAATATGTTATAAGCTTTCCCTCATTAAATTCTCGCAATAACTTTGTGGTAGTAGAATATTTTGTGTATTTTATAGTAAGGAAGCTGGAATTAGTTTGAGTAACTTGGCCTAGATCAATAGCAAGGGAAAGAGGTAGGGATTTGAACTCATGCTGGTGGTCTTTGGCATCTCTGCCCATAAGCTGCATGCTTGGCACACCATCCATTTATCTATAGTATCTATTATCCAATACTGTGGATTAATTGATATCAATTGGATTCTCTGTTTACTGGTCACTGTTAGGAGGTTGGCTTCTTAGCGTTTTCTGCCTTGGCAATTAGTGTCAATTTTAAAAAAAGAAGGCACTGCTTCCCAATTCTTTAAATATGAGTAACTCTTTTTTTTTTGATCAATTTTACAGACTTTCCAACAGGATTATAATGATACTTTAAAATAATGATTGAATAAAATATATGAAGGAAAAAAGCCACCAAGGAATTCAGTAACGCTGTTAAATAGATTTGCGTTTCACTTATTGCCATAGTATCTACATACTTTGTAACTGCAAAACCTATAGATATGCTATTATTAATGAACTTCCAGAGCAAGTGACCTCCTATGTTTAATATTTGAGTCTCATATTTTCTTGTTTCCTTATTTTCTTGCCCTGAGACAATAGTTCTTATCTCACATTGGATGTGTACTTTATTTTCTCTAAATAACCTAAAAATAGCCACATATATATGTAAATATGCGGTAGGCAGAATAATGTCCCCAGCAAAGATGTCTACATCCCAATCCCCGTCACCTGTGAATATGTTCATGTTACGTGGCAAGGGAGAATTAAATGTGTGGATGGAATGAAGGTTGTCAATCAGCTGACCTTAAAATGTAGACATTCTTTTGGATTGTCTGTGTGGGCCCAATGTAGTCAAAACAGTACTTGAAAGATGGGAAAGGGAGGAAGAAGAGGGAGAGAAGCAGATGTGTTGCCAGAAACAGGTCAGGATGGTGCAGTACTGACTCTGAAGAGGGAGGAAAGAGCCCAGAGCCAAGAAATGAATGCAAGTGGCTTGGAGAGGTGAGAAAAGCATGGAAGTAAGCACTTCTAGAAAGAACGTGGCTGCCAATGCTTTGATTTCAGCTCAGGGAGGAATCATTCCATACTTTTGACTCCAGAACTGGAAGATAATGAATATGTGTTGTTCTAAGGCATGAGTTTGTGGTAATTTATTACAGTAGCAATAGAAAAAATATGTATGTGTATGTGTGTATGTATACAGTATTAATATTGTATTAGTAGCAATTTTGTTTTTTAAATACCATGCTACTTGGTCATTATGCAAGGAAATCACTAGCGTGATTTAAAGAAGAGTCTAATATTACCTTTGCTAGTACTGTAATCAGGCATATATATGCAGCTACATATTAAGAAGCTAAAATCTTATCTACAGATACTCTAAAGGTTTTATACTAGTAAAAACAATATTGTGTGTTTTATTGCAATAAGGAAAACAAACTCTTCTATTTTTAGAATATCCACTCCCTTGCAAGTGTGACCTTGGGACTTACCAGAAATGATTAATCATGCTATTTTTCCTTTATAAAACCAAAGTATTACAGATGCAAAAACATTACACACCATACTCCTTCACATAGACAACCCGGTCATTCAAAAGCCTGTTTTCTCACTTATCTCTGCATCTCTGCTCTCCTGAAAGTTTTTTTTTTCTTTTTGTGTCATTTACCATTAATCTAAGCTGCCCTAGAAATTGCTGGTTTCTAAAGTACATACATAGATTTGTTGTCTTTACAAAAACAACTTAAAATTCTGTGGATCTTGGTGACAATTTATCCTTCCTCTGTGGAACAAAGACCCCTCAATTACCTGAAAATTATGTAAAGAGTGCATAGCTCCCCTTCTAAATCCCTGAAAAATTATAAAAATCAAGAACTACTTTGAAATACCTAAGTATGTGATTTCGTCAAAATTGAATACTTTCTAAGATAAAAGCATGAATCATTTCTCAGTTTCAAAAATACCTAAAGATTTTAACATCAATTTGATATAAATCAAATCTGTCCCTTTGTCAAAACTGAATACCTACGGGCTGCTTGGGTGGCTCAGTTGGTTAAATGTCCAACTCTTGATTTCAGCTCAGGTTGTGATCTCAGGGTCCTGAGATCTAGCACTGCATCTGGCTCCCTGTTTAACAGGGGAGTTTGCTCCTGGTTCTCTCTCTCCCTCTTCCTCTGCCCCTCCCCTCACTCACACACGCAAGCTTTCTCTCTCTCTCTCTCTCCCTCCTTCTCTATCTCTCTCTCAAAATAAATAGATAAAACTTAAAAAAAAAAAAAACCTGAATATCTAGGAAGCTTCAGGAAGTCATGGTAAGCTCTTACTTACAGCTGACCAGAATAGAATGATTTAAACTGATTATTTCTTCTCACTAATTAGACACATATTTCTAACTTTTTCACAGCTGGAGCGCTTGTTCCTTTGCTGAGCTGTGGTTCCTCCCAGAGGCCTTCTTGGGTTAGCTGGCCAAACCTCTGGGAGAACTGTTGTAACAATTTTGTTGAGTTACCATGTTGCATCCTGCAAGGAAATCACCAGGGTGATTTAAAGATGAGCAGTTCTGTGACCTTTGCTAGCGCCTTAATCTTGCTACCAGCAAAATAAAGGAAGTTTTGTAAACTTTGACTGAAAAATGTAATTCTTTTATCGATTCAAAACACCCTACTGCCTCTCTGCCCTAGAAAAGTTCACAGCTAGTGAGATACTATAGTGTGAATCTTTGTCCAGAAGACCACAGCATATATTTGGGGAGCATGCTAGAAGAAAGTGCTAAGTCTACTTTGGGAAATCTGACAAGATTTCAGAGCAGAGCTTATCAGGAAGGATGATTAGGAATTTGCTATGGTAGGGATCAAAAAGACTATTCCAGCCATGAAGAACACCGTTTCCTAGGATGTGAAGTGTGCATGCTGGAGTATTTGAGAGCAGGTGAGATCCTGACAATAGGTAAAACTGTAACCGGACGGAGAATCATTTCCAAACTCAGGTTTGGCTGCTCACTGCTCAAAAATCAATACTCGAGAGACAGGTGAGGGTGCAAAAGGAAAATTGTTTTATTCAGGAAGCTGTCAGCTTGGGAACATGGTGAGTAATGTCTCAAAGGCCATCTTTCCTGGCCAAGGGAAGCTGGAAAGTTTTTGTTTCGTTTTGTTTTGTTTTTAGATTTTATTTCTTTACTATTTGAGAGAGTGCAAGTGGGAGGAGGAGCAGAGGGAGAGGAACAAGCAGACTCCCCGCTGAGCAGGGATCCCGCCATGGGGCTTGATCCCACCACTGAGATTATGACCTGAGCCAAAATCAAGAGTTGGAGGCTTAACCGACTGAGCCACCCAGGTGCCCCTGAAGCTGGAGGGCTGTAGAGGGGAAGGTATGGGAAGAGGGAGGGGGCTACGTGCAGGAGAAACAGGTGGCCAGGGTATTACTTGTATGTTGACATGACCCTGAACAGACTCTCTGGCTTCAGAGGCAGCTGTTTTCAAGTGTGGTCAGGTCTTACCTTCTGGGAAAGTTTGGTCCTTCCCTGCTGAAGACCAGTGGTCTGCAAATCTCAAGGAAAGTAGGTTAGTTCTGCTATAGATCAAGGGACTGTGGTCAGCAAGCAAGGAGTGCATGAGCTTGAATCAAGTGAACCTTTAAAATGGGGGAAAGTGCTGTTACAAAAACATTTGGGTAGATGGGATAAGGTTATGAAGAGCCTGAAGTGTCCCGTTAAGGAGTCTGGATTTAATCCTGTTTTCAGGGGTGCATAGATTTTTAATTAGAAGAAGGAAGAATAATATTTATATTTCCAAGCAACATGATTCAATAATTGAATAGGACGGATGGATAAGAGGAAGTATAGAAGAATAGGGGGCCTGATGATGAGGTTACTGTAGTGAAAGTTTCCGGCTCCACTAGTTGTCTGAGATTTCTAAGCAACTAACACAGTGTCTGGCACAAAGTAGGTACTCAATAAATAAGTGTTAAACATTACTGAATGAACCAGTGAATATAGGCCTGAATTAAAACTGGATGGATTTAAGAGAATGTAAGAACCTGTGAGTACTATAACCAAAACATGTTTCATGAGCCCAGAGGTTTATTTTTTGCCATCTTGTCTTTCATGCTTGGTATACAGATCAAATTCAATGATTACTTGTTTGAATGAAAAAAGACAATTATATCAAATGTACTATATTTGGCCTTTTCAACAACACAAAAAAGTATATGCCCATATCTTATTCATGGTAGCATGGTTTATAATTGAAAATCGTTGGAAACAATGTAAATGACCATATATAAGAAGATTGTTGAATAAAGTATGGTACATCCACACAATTCAATGAGATGAAGTTCTGAAAAAGCATAAGGAAGGCTTTGGTGAATTGATATTAAGTATTAAATGATTTCCCAGGATGTATCATTAAGTGAAATAAGGAAGTCACCAAAGAATATCTATGTATCTATAATATGCTACTTTTGTGGCAGAAACAAGAAGTAAGAAAATGTACATGTGCCTGATTATTTGCGAATAAAATAACGACAAAGAACAGTAAGAATAAACTAGAAACTAGTAAGATTAGTAATTTACAGGAATTGGAAGAGAATGGGGTAGAAATAGTGCAGGAATGAGGAGAGGGTCATGGAGTGACACTTTTCCAAATATATTATTTCATTCAGTTCTGACCTTGAGAACAATGTTAAGATTTTATGGAACCCTTACCAAATGAATAAATGAAATCAAATAAATAAATGAAGAAAATTCAAGAGAAAAAAGGAAACTAACTATATTCCAAATGAATAACATAATCATACTTAAGGGACGGGTAGGAGGACCTAATATAAATAAGTCTGGAAGTGTTTTGACTATATGCCTTCAAGAGAAAGCCAAAAAAATATAAACCAATATTAAATTCAGTTAGTATGTCTGTTGTTATTTTTAAAAAATAGTCTTATTTTTTAGAGAAGTTTTAGGTTCACAGAAAAATTGATCAGAAAGCATAGAGAGTTCCCATATACCCCATCCCCCAACTCTTAGCCTTACCCACTATTGACACCTTACACAAGGATGGTATACTAGTTATAATCAATGAACTTATATTCACAAATCATTATCACCCATAGTCTATAGTTTAAATTGGAGTTTACTCTTGGTGTTATACATTCTATGGGTTTTGACAAATGTAGAGTGACATGTACTCATCACTATAATATACAGAATGGTTTCATGCTCTAAAAGTCCTCTGTGCTCTGTCTATTCAGTACTCCATCCCCCCAAATCCCTGGCAACCACTGATATTTTTCACTGTCTCCATTGTGCTATCTTTTCTAAAATATCATGTAGTTGGAATCATACACTTGTTTTATCTTTTCAGATTGGCTCTTTCCATTTGGTAATAAGCATTTAGGTTTCCTCCATGACTTTTCGTGGTTTGATAGCTCATTTCTTTTGAGCACTGCATAATATTCTGTTTTCTGGATATACTACAGCTTACGTACCTATTTACCTATTGAAGGCCATTTTGGTTGCTCTCAAGTTTTGGCAGTTATGAATAAAACTGCTATGAACATTCACGTGAGGTTCTGTATGGAGATGAATTTTTAACTCCTTTGTGTAAATACATAAGCTTTATTGCTGTATCACATGGTAGGAGAATGTTTAGTTTTGTAAGAAATCATCGAACTGTCTTCCAACGTGGCTATACCATTTTTCACTCTTGCCAACAGCGAATGAAAGTTCCTGTTACTCCATATCCTTGGAATTCAGCGTCAGCACTTCCAAGTTCCTTGCATGCTGGACTACGATCTCACAATGCTTGTTTTTCACAGTGGCTAAGTTTGTCAATTCTAAAATGACTATATGTATAATCATGGCCTGAGCAAATAAATAAATACTCTATGGAAAAGGAGACCCGGGTTCCTAACTATTAGAGAGAATCTTACATTAAGGAAAGAAAGAAGATTATAATAAATTTTGTGACATTGGATTAGAATTTGTAGGTTTCAGTGTGAACTCAGCTTGTGTATGTTTGCACTGATACGTGCATATATGAAAATTAGAGGGCACATCTAGCAATACATGCTGGTTTCTAAATACCAATTTCCAATAAAAGGAGCCAGAACTCCTTGGAGAAATGGCTGATTCCAAGGCTGACACAGTGCTATTGGTTGAATTATGTCATCCCAAATTTCATATGTTGAAGTCTCAACCCCAAGAATCTCAGAAAGTCACCCTATTTGGAAATAAGGCCATTGCAGTATCATTAGTTAAGATGGGGTCATTAGAGTGGGCCATAATTCAGTATGACTGGTCTCATTGTAAAAAGGGAGAATAGTGTGTGAAGATACAGGGACTTGTGTAGAGGGAAGATGAAGTGAAGAGACATGGGGGTAGGTGGCCATCCACCAGCCAACGAGTGAATCCTGGGACAGATTCTCCCTCACAGCCTCAGAAGGAACTGCCATGCTGCCAACTTGATCAGAGAACTAGGAGATAATACATTTCTGTTGTTTAAGCCACTGAGTCTGTGGTACTTTGTTACAGCAGGTCTAGGAAATTAATATACTTGGGAAAAGTATAAGATGAACATGGAATAACTTGGTTAGAAAAATAAGGAATCTCAAAAAATGAGGAAATGTCAAAAGACACAGGGACCAGGGGATGCCTGGGTGGCTCAGTCAGTTGGGCATCTGGAGTCCTGGGATCGAGTCGTAGTTCTGGGGTCCTGGGATGGAGTCTGGCATTGGGTTCCCTGCTCCTCGGGGAGTCTGCTTCTCCCTCTCCCTCTGCCTGCTGCTCCCCCTGCTTGTGCTGTCTCTCTCTCTGACAAATAAATAAATCAATTAATTAAAAAAAAAAGACATAGGGACCATTTTGAATATGGAACAATTTGACCTTCAACAAAAAGTTATAGATAGTAAAAAACTACAACCCACTGACTATAAGAAAACTTTTATACTGATGTGAACAAATAAATGACTGAATAAATTAAAGGGGAAGTTCTTTTCTACAGATGGATCCCAACTAAAACTCTAGAAGAAATGACAGTATTAGGAAGCCACTATTTGCCAAGAATTACAGTAATTTTTTTTAGAAAGGACATTAAGTGAGAAAACAATGGTATCAGAGAAAATACTATATTTGCACAGTCTCTATGTTCCCACAAGAAACGTATTAATTACTATAGAAAAATAGTGGCATTACCATGGAGAAATCTGAAAGGCACCACCTTAACCAGCTGATCAAAGTTAATGTCAACAATAATGGGACAGGGGCACCTGGGTGGCTCCGTCGTTAAGCGTCTGCCTTCGGCTCAGGTCATGGTCCCAGGGTCCTGGCATCGAGCCCCACATCAGGCTCCCTGCTCTGCAGGAAGCCTGTTTCTCCCTCTCCCTCTCCCACTCCCCCTGTTTGTGTTCCCTCTCTCGCTGTGTCTCTCTCTGTCAAATAAATAAATAAAATCTTTAAAAAAAATAATGGGACAAATTGATAAAACATGTGTCTTGATGTGTTGCACTGAGAAGGATGAATACCATCACTTATGTGGTATCCCTGTAAAGAATGCATAATATAAATCTAATCATGAGGAAACATCAGAAATATCCAGTTAAGAGATGTTCTGCAAGATAACCAGCCTGTACTTTTAAAAAGTGTTTAGGACAGAAAAGACAAAGAAGGACTGAGAATTGTTCCAATATAATGAGTAAAGAGACATCATAACTTAACTCAATAAAGAGGACATTAGTAGAACAATTAGCAAAATTCGAGTATGATTTGTAGATTAGGTAATAGTATTGTATCAATATTAATTTTCTGACTTTAGTAAGTTACATTTAGTTGTATAAAAAATCCTTGTTTTTAGGAAATATGTACAGAAATATTTAGAGATGAAGGCACATCATATTTGCAACTTACAGAAGTTTCAGGAAAGAAAAATTATAGCAACATCTCTAGCTGTCTAATCGATCAAGAGAATGAATGGTAAGGTGTGGTAAAATGTTAACACTTGAGGAATTTAGAAGAGGTGTATAAGGGAATTCTTTATACTACATTTACAACTTTTAGGTAAGTCTGATTTTATTTCAAAATGACAAGTGCTATACCTGGTAAGAAATAGGTAAAAAGAAAGAGAAGGAAAGAGGATTTGTGGTATATTTTACTTGAGTCACTGGCTAGGTGGTAAATTACCACTGAATTCGTGGCAAATAGAAATTATTGAGTAGATATTAAGAATATGGGAAGAGGAGTGGTTTTAAGAAGCAAGATAATAAGTTATTTGTCACAAGTGTGAGATTTGTTCTATTCAGTAATATTTTTTTTTAGCCAAAGGGAAAAAAATAAAGGGAATATATATATATATAGTGAATCTGGACTAGGGATATATATAGTGAATCTGAGGAGGTACTAAGGGAGGAAAGTTTTCATTCACTTCTGTAGTTTCTTGGGGGAAATTCACCAGATGGTTTGTGAAACTGTCTTTCCTACTGTATCAATTTGTGCCACAGGACACCTTGTGGGATTAGTGAACAGCTCCTTAAGGAAAAAAAAAGTCAAGTGAAGGGGTGTATTGGATCCTCTCCTCCCTCAGTGTCTTGTTTATAGAGACAGACTGAATAGGAAGAGCTGAAACAGATTTTCCTCTTTCCTTCTGCCTCTTCAGACCCCTAAGGAAAGCATTTTGTTATTGATCTGCTGCCTGCACCTTCTGGAACAGCAGTTTTGATCTATAATTCCTTTGAAACGGCTGTCAGCTACACAGGTTTATGCCCCTTTTCTTCACTTGCCCTTCTGATATGTGAATTTGGCCAAGGAGTGTCTCACTGGTTTTTTTTTTTTTTTTTTTACATTTTTTTATTTTATTATATTATGTTATGTTACATAATAACTGGTTATTTTTAAAATGAAAAAATGAAACAAACCAAAACTGCTGGATGGAATCCATCGGAGACTCCACTGCTTCATGTAACAAATAACCTTGTTGCTGAAGTCCAATCATTCTTGTACACACCTGCTTCCAAGGTCATTTGGAGTTATTTGTTGCAATGTGTTTGGCACAGGTTACTCAACGTGTGGTGAGAAAAATATTTCTTCACGCTGCACATGCACTATGCTCTACCCTTTTGAAAGCCTTTGCTCATACTGTTTGGCCCTTACATTATTTGGACATATGAGAAAGATGAAGCCTAGAAAGTTGGGAGAGAACCTGCTAAGAGGGCACTGTGGGTTTAGAGATGAGGCACTGCCTCCTTTGGTTCCCACTGTCCCAAAGTCCCGGGGTTACCTGCCCTTCCCTAGGACTCAGCTCTTCCATGGTTCAGGGGAGAGTCTGTTCTGAGTCGGTTTGGAATTATTAGCTCTGTGAATCAGAAGACATGGCTTTCTCTTCCTGACATTCTAGAACCTGTGTTGTGATGTTAGATGTTAGTTTCCTCGCTTTTCCCGTGGGGAACATATTTTTGTTTTTTTGAGCACATACTCAGAAATCTTCATGGGAGGTAAGTGATAGTTTCCATGTTCTCGTTCTCAGGGAGTTTATAATCTCACAAGCAAACTGAGATCTGTGAAGTAATAGTGAGCAACACAAGACCCACAGCCGCCCTCAGTAACATCACCAAAAGCAGGACTTTGTCACAGTCTTCGCTTTGACTCCCTGTGTTATACAGAGAAGACAAGGATAGTTTCATTCACAAGATTGTAACATTGTTTTTTGAATCTGATTTAAGATGGTTATCAGATCAGATCTAGTAGACCCTGTTTATACCTGACAAAGAAACATAAACCATATAAAGATTTTTTATAGATGAGGCCCTTTTCGTATTGTGTCTTCTGCATTCTCCCAGCTGGCTTCCTTTTCCAATCACCATGACCAGCCTCTTCCTGAAATAAAAATGTATTGACAAGAGAGCTTGAGAGTTTGTTTTTTCAGGAATTCTTTCTCTTCTCCCATTTTCTTACTCATCATTGGACATTGAGCTTTTCAAATACCGGACTTCCCAAGTCATCCTGCACCATTTGGTGCATGTTCTAGTTTAATTTTATGTGTGTATCCCCTATGATCTGAAGTTATATCATCTTCAGACATAAAAATAGGAGAAATGAGGTCTTTATCAAAAGAAAAAAGATTAAGAGTGTGTAGTGGTTTGAATTGTGCCCCACCCAAAGATATGTCCCTATATCTTAACCCCCAGAACCTGTCAATGTGACCTTATTTGGGAAAAGGATCTTTGCAGATGGGATTAAGTTAAAGACCTTGGCATGAGATTATTGTGGATTAGGGTGGTCCAGTAGCAAGTAATTTATGGAAGACACAGATGGAAGAGGAAAGACACAGGGGAGAAGGCCATGGGAAACAGAGACAGCAGACAGCCCTGTGCCCCCGAAGGTCAAGGAACAGCTGGAGTCCCAGAAGCTGGAAGTGGCAAGGAAGGGGAGTTCCCTAGAGCCTTATAAGAGAGTGCGGCTCTACCAACAACTTGGTTTCTGACTTCTGGCCTCTAGAACTATAAGAATAAATTTCTGTTGTCGTAAGCCACTCAGTTTGTGGTGATTGATTTGTTACAGCAGCCTTAAGAAAGTAATACAGAGGATATTCCAAAAATTTAGCAGGAGATACAAAGGGTTCCTCATACTGGGCAAGTGGTTGGGTAGAGCTTCAACATAATAACTTGTTAAGATAAAGAAAAATTGGGAAAAGAGTAGAGAGAAAACTTCCCCCCCTCCCCGAGAATGTGTGTCCACCCTTCCTTTCGTTCTGTTATAGAAGGAAGTTGTCACCTTCTCCCAAAGCTCTAGCTTCTATCACTTCTCAGTAAAATCCCTCCCTGTGCCCTTTACCTTTACTCTCTTTACAGTCTCTCACCTCTTAGCATTTAAATGTATCCTGGTAAATATCATCTAAAAACACAAACAAAGAGAAAACCTTAACAAGATGTCTTGGGGAAGCTGTCCATGGCTGGACATATAGGTCTACTTCAGTTTTTATACTGCTGTATAGTATTCTATAGTGTGTATGTCAGTTTGTTTATTCATTTTTCCATTTCCCTATTGAGATGGAAATTCATTATCACTCTATCACCGAAAGGGCAGTGTGCCTCCTTTATATAGGTGGGAGTTCTTGCATTGGAGTAGAAGTGGTTAATGGTGTTTCAGATGATATGATATGCACATTTTACATTGTGATATGTATTTGCCAAATTGCTTTGAAGAGTATATCAACTTAAACTCTGTCTGCTCTGTTGGATGGATTTGCTGTTGTGTACCTTCTATCCCTTCCTTCTTTTGAGGCCATCCCATCCATTCTCATGGCTTCTATGACCATTTATAGTCACCCTTTTTATTCTCAAATCTATGATGCAAAATCTCCTGATTTTGCCTGTCCTCAATCTTCTGATTGAGACTCTTATCCAACTGATGATTAGACGCAGCCATTTTGAATTCCACAGAGAGCTGCTCCCTTTTCTAACTCCCTGTTAGAGGATCCAGCAAGCTCTTGTCATTTCACGGTCCATCTCCACCACCACGATGGATCTAAGTCACCATCGTCTCTTACCCTTTCTGGTGTAACATGCCAGTTGCTTGTCATGAATCATATTCTTCTGTAATCTATTTTTGATGATCTTACTTGTTTCTTTCATCAGGCAGCTTTTTCACTGCTGAGTGTGACCCCCGTGGTTCCCTCAGCCTGGAGTGCCCTCATTCTGCTTTTTCTCCTGAATTGCTGTATTCTGATCGCGGCTTAAATTTGATTTCCTCTAAGAAGTCTTAACTGACACTTGCCCTTACTTACCCCCAGTGTTTTTTTATGGTAGATGCCCCGCCCGGTGCTCTTTTAGCTCTTCTGGTGTTCTTGTGATGATGTCCCTATCAGATAGTCTATTCTGTCTTCCCTTGCACAAAGAACTTACTTTCTTGATTTTTTAGCTTTATAGAAAATCCTGAAATGTAAGTTTTCTAAGATTCTTCCTTTTCCATAATTGTTTTGATTAATCAAGTTTGTTTATATTTTTATACAAATTACAGTATCGAATTTTCAATTTCTATTTTAAAAAAAGCTGAGGTTTCAATTGGGATTGTATTGCATTGATGGATCAGTTAGGAGAGAATTGGTATTTTAGAACTATTGAGTCTTCCAATCCATGAACATGGTATGTATTTCCTTTTATTTACACCTTTAATTTCTCTCATTAATGTTTTGTGGTTTTCAGTAAGAAGTCTCACATACTTATTGTTGAATTTATCTTGAAGTATGTCACATTTCTGATGCTATTATAAATGGCAGTGTTTTATTAATTTCAATATTTAATTTATCATGGGGCTTGATCCTAGGACCCTGGAATCATGACTTGAGCTGAAAGCAGACCCTTAACCGACTGAGCCACCCAAGTGCCCAGAAATACAATTAATTTTTCAATATTTATTGGTGTTCTGAGGACATTTAAAAGTCACTTATTAATTATAGCAGCTTACTAATAAATTTTTGGGGATTTTCTTGATCAGAGAAGTAGGTATACTCTTATCTCTGATGTTTCTCTGAATATATGAGATGCTTTATTTTTTTTTGAAAAAACAACAAAAAAAGTCATATTTATCATCTCTATTCACTGAAAAAGGCCTGGAAATTATAACTAGCCAAGTAGATGTGCATACCCGTAGTATCTAGTGTTTGGCCTTCATTTTTGACAAAACAGAACCAGTTATTTTTTGATAAATGGCTGACTTAATGCTTAAGGCAGGAAATAAAATGGAACATATTATCACATCAGTTGTTAAGAAAACTATCAACACTTCTTAGGAAATTCAGAAAATCTTGGGTACAAACTTGAAGAGGCTTCTCAGTCCAACATGGGTTAATTTGAATATCAAGAGGAAGAATACATAAATAACAAAAACATAAAATATGTTTAATGATTTCATAATTATTTTTAAAATAAAGAACAGGTCATTACTGGGGAATTCTGGAAAAACCAGTTTATAGTTGTGGATGGTAAATCAAGAGAAAAGATCAAATATTTACTTTGATTTTTAAAACAAGCTTTTACAACTGCCAAAAAAATCATAGAAAAGGAAAAGTTTCTTTTTAAAGAATTGTTGAAGAGAGTAAATGAAGACGAAAGGATGACATTAGAGTTTCACCCTAATGAACTAATGCAACATTAAGAACTGCTAGCAAAAAAAGGGGACAATGACTTATTCTTCCCATCCCAATGACAGGATACACTTATGTATATATTCTTGTTAAAAGAAAAAAGAATGAAACTGGATCTGATCAAATCTCTATATCTATCACTACTTGACAAGAAATAGGAAAATAAGTTAAATTTTAAAGGTACAATGAGGACAATCTAAAGGGTAAGAAACTGTATGGGACAAATAACTTTTTTCACTTTGATGAAATAAGTTGCAAGAAAAAAATAGATGGAAAGGAAAGCTACAGATTAAAAGAGATATTAATAACTTATCAATCAGTCCCAATGCATGGATTTTTAAAATTTATTTTAAAAGATTATATAAAAGAACCCAAAAGCTATTTATAACATTTACAAATCAATTAGAAAATTTTAACACTGACTGGATACTACCATATTATGAGTTAATTACTGTTACTTGTTTTTGATATGACAAAGATGTGTTTTTGTTAAAAAACAACTTTGTAAAAAAAGAGAGAAAAACCCTTATACTTACAGATACATAATAACTATTTATGAATAAAAATGTTACAGTGCCCTTGGTTTGCCTCCAAGTAATAAAAAATAGAAACTGTGAAAGGGGTTGTGGATGGGGCAGGATGGGCCATGGGTTGATATTTGTCTGACCTGAATGAAAAGTACTTGAAAGTTCACACAATTCTGTCAACTTTTGTGTATCTAAAATTCTCTGTAATTAATTTTATGAAGTGACTCTTGGTCAGAGGTACTTTATGACATGACTAGTTGCATAAAAAATTCTACTGATTGAACATTTAAGTGTGATGTAGGGTCATTTGCAGGAATAAATATTGTAAGGCTTTTGCAACTTTCATAACAGCATAATGGAGACAAGCTTGATATCTTTTATTATTAATCAAGAAATAACAGCTTTTTCTTTTAAATAAACACTTTTTTTTTTAAATGAATAGTGCTGTGTGGACAGAATAGTAATGCTAATTATTATATCCTAAATGATAACACATATTTTATTTTTCCTAAAATAATTCATAATAGATTGTAATGTGAAACATTTTGAAATTGCTAGCATTTAAAAAAATTACTTTCCAAGTAATGTTTAATTCTTAACAATAAACCCTACTTGTTTGAAGTGTGTGTACACCATATTTATAACTATATTAAATTACAATATATACTTTAAAATAGTTAAAAAATAACTGTAAAACAAGCATGACTTTTGTAGATACAACTAAAGAAAAGTGAAGAAAATAAATTTACTCATAATTTTTTAAGACCATTAAGACCATTAATATTTTGGTGCATTTCTTTTCTATTTTTCCACATTTTACTTAGACTTTTCTTTAGGATTAGACAGTAGCCTTATTTTGGTGCAATGGTTTATAGAATAAATTTGGTAGCCCCCCCTTTTTTAAACATTTTCTTGTTTTTCAGAATCTTAATAAGAAATTGTTCCCTAATGGTTCCCTCATGTTTTCTCAAAGCCTTTTGACACAGAGATTGGTATAGGTAAGCTCATTATTGTATAGATAATTTTTCAATGCTTGCATTAAATTTTATATCATCTGTTTAAATTGAGCTCATCAAAAACTAATGATGTTTGACTTATTTCGCTCAACATAATACCCTCCAGTTCCATCCACATCGTTGCAAATGGCAAGATCTCATTCCTTTTGATGGCTGCATAATATTCCATTGTATATATATACCACCTCTTCTTTATCCATTCATCTGTCGATGGACATCTTGGCTCTTTCCACAGTTTGGCTATTGTGGACATTGCTGCTATAAACATCAGGGTGCACGTACCCTTTTGGATCCCTACTTTTGTATCTTTGGGGTAAATACCCAGTAGTGCAATTGCTGGATCATATGGTAGCTCTATTTTCAACTTTTTGAGGAACCTCCATACTGTTTTCCAGAGTGGCTGCACCAGCTTGCATTCCCATAATTGCAGGAAACAAACTGAGGGTTGCTGGAGTGAGGGGTGGGGTGGGAGGGATGGGGTGACTGGGTGATAGATACTGGGGAGGGTATGTGCTCTGGTAAGCGCTGTGAATTGTGCAAGACTGTTGAATCTCAGATCTGTACCTCTGAAACAAATAATGCAATATGTGTTAAGAAAAAAAAAAGAAGAAGAAGGTAGCAGGAGGGGAAGAATGAAGGGGGGGAAATCGGAGGGGTAGACGAACCATGAGAGACTATGGACTCTGAAAAACAAACTGAGGGTTCTAGAGGGGAGGGGGGTAGGAGGATGGGTTAGCCTGGTGGTGGGTATTGAGGAGGGCACGTTCTGCATGGAGCACTGGGTGTTATGCACAAACAATGAATCATGGAACACTACATCTAAAACTAATGATGTAATGTATGGGGATTAACATAAGAATAAAAAAATTAAAAAAAAACAACTAATGATGTACTGTATGGTGACTAACATAATATAATAAAATTAAATTAAATTAAAAAAATGAACTGACCTCATCTAATTAAATGATTTATATGTATACCAAACTTACTTTTGACTAATTCATTCTTTTGACTAATTGAATCTTTGATTTTCCTTTCACTCTGCTGGAACAGTAGATGAAAAGCGTGGTTGTGGTTTTCTGGCATATTCAAGAGGGTCTTTCTGTTCCCTGGGAAGCAGCCTTAGTTCCATGGCGTGTGTGTATGAGTAGTGTGTGTGTGAGTGTGTGTGTGTGTGTGTGCATGGATTAGCTCTGGAGTCTGGCTGTTTGTCTTTAAACCATGCATGTTTCACCATTTATTTGCTGTGTGATTGAGCAAGTTTTTCCATCCCTCTCTGTTCCAGTTTTCTTATCTGTGAATAGGGTGTGATAATAATTATCACTTACTTAGTATATACCATGAGTGCAATACACAATTCTAAATGTTTAATGTGTACTAGATAGAGAATACTTGATTTACAAGATTTTTTTTTCCTCAACTAAGATTTTTCTAAGAATCTGTGTGCTGGGACATCTCAGGGTCCTGAGATCATGCCCTGAGTCCAAATCAAGAGTAGGACACTTAACTGACTGAGCCACCCAGGCACCCCTCTTCGTCTCTTTTTATGTTAGATTGAGCTCCTGAAGTTGAAAAACCAGAATTAACTTGTGCTTGGATTCTCCACAGTCACTAAAATAGTACTTTGCATTAATGTTTATTGACATGAATTAATGAATGGGGAATGTAGCTGGATATGTTTTTACTAAGGAAATCTTGTACATGCCCATACTAGTGAATGTCACACCAACTCCTTCTACCCTCTTGATTATAAAGCTTGAGAAGGAAGAGATATAGGATATTTTGTCCAATGACACATATTACTAGAAATGTCGCTAGAATAAAGGTCAAGATGGCAGGCTCTTGTGGCATGGTTTACCTGTAGCCTTAATTTCCCATCATAAATTCAAGATAATAGCATACAAGGTTTCTAATTTCCATTACTGCACCAAATTTGGAGATTTTTTCATCCTATGTCTCCAACAATACTTAGAACTGATAATACCTTGAAAGCAGGTGCCCAGTGAATATTTATGGAAATGGGATGCTAATTTGTATGCAAATTTCTTTTTCTTTTTTTAAATGATAGACAAGAATTTCATGATCTGAATATTTGGTGAGTTTTTGTTCTCTTATGTGGAAACTCAGCAGTTGGAAGATTTTAAGGTTTATAAATTTCAGCACCCTAATTTTAGAGATGAAGTTGAGGAAAGTGGACCTGAAGTTGTGTCTTGGTTAAGATGACATAGTAATCAGCAGAAAGCAAGAACCAGAAGCTACACATTTGCCTTTTGACCCAGAGTCTTTTCCCTTTTATTAAGCTTTGCGTTCCAAGAAACAAACCAATGAATGCAATGTTTTCAGCAGATAGTTATATTTACTATCTTTTACTTATCTTTAATTTACTCAGTGTGTCAACAAGGAGATACAAAAGCAGGACTTTTAATTTTTCAATCCAGGATATTTTCTTCAATTTGCCTCAGCCATGTGTTATTGTTATGGAACAAATAATTAGTGTATCAGTATAGAATATCAGTTGTTACAAAGATTGTTTAGCATTAGGAATGAAAGGAATGACGGTCTGTTGATAATCTCGGGATCTGGTCAATACAGGGGCATACAGGTGGGTTTACCACTCAGAAAGAGAACAAATTACTCATTCTTACCCAGCTACTGAAAGATCATTCTAATAAGGCATTTCAGAGGTGGCAGAGAGATGCTCCTGGTTATTTGGATGCAGACTGGAGGCAAGAAAGACTCATGATTTTTTTAAACCTTAGGTGACATTGGTTGTAGTTGAGAAATTATTTGAAGTCACCCAGATGGAAGAGAACCAGAGGAGTTCTCCCCACACTAGCTGCCTGGAAACACAATCAAGAAAACCAAACTATCAATAATGGTGGAGACATTTGGTCAAACCAGCTCTCCCCTGACGTTTGTAGCTCCAGTGTTTTATAGGGACACTGTGGTGCTGGGAGCAGCAGTTATCAGTAGGAAAAAAGGGGCTTCTGGAATAGAGATAAGACAGTCTAGTTTTCTCTTCATAATCAAGACCAAACTTTTTTTTTAAAGCTTTTATTTATTTGAGAGAGAGACAGAGTGAGCACAAGCAGAGGGAGAGGGAGAAGCAAATGTCCCACTGAGCATGGATCCCGGCATGGGACTTGATTCCAGGACTCAGATCATGACCTAAGCCGAAGTCAATTGCTTAACTGAATTGAGCCACCCAGGCACCCCAAGACCAAAAGCTTGAAATGACTAAGTGAAGCTCAGGTTCTTTTACTAATCATAAGGAGGTGATACAGACATTCACATTATAAGGGAGAAGTGGATATATAATTGGAATAAGAAATAAAAGACAAGTGGTATTATTTTGTTCACCAAATTGGTAAAGATGTAGGTCTTTTGAAATGTGTGGAAAGGTTCATGTTCATAAGTCTGATTGTGAGTTGAAATCAAGGTATGCTATATATAATACTATTAGCTTTGAACTGTTTGAAATAATATCCTCATAGAAAATCAAAATAGGTGGGCTTCATCTGCAACCCTCTCATCATGATCGTGCATATCACTTTCATTCATTTTTTTTTGATATTTTAAAAAATGTGGATTTGCTCCCGGTAGTATTTATAACTGATTTGAAACTCTGACTTCTACTGAAGTTAAGGAATCTTTATATCAACACTATTATTTGGGCCCATTATCACAATAACCTCATGAACTTTAGGTAATTTAAAAAAAAAAAAACGCTTTTCCAAAAAATTCCTATAGCTTTCCACTTAAACTTAAGGGTGATTATTACATACGTCAAACTCTGGAGATGTTCTACACTAAATAGAACTATGTGCTGGAACTGTGTGCTGGGCCATTCTTACAGGGAAGAATTGATATGTATTATATATTCCATCATAGAATTACTGGTGGAGGCAAATACAGGTTTTTGAGAGACTAGGCAGAGGGTCAATAGGAAGACAATGATCATCAAAAGGGAATTGTTAATGAGTCATTACTAGTAACATGAAAAAAAGAAAGAAATTTTAAAAGGCCTCAGGTACGAACAGATGGACTTCCTAAGTCAGAGACGGAGATTAGAGATGAGCTGACCTCAAACTGAAGCTGACAGAAATACCCAGAAAAAAATACTATTGTATCCAAGAAGCAAGGTTTTACAGCTTAGTCTTTAGATGAGAAATTTTATTGTTTTTGTCAAGGATAGAGACCACACAAATGACCTGGTAACTTTCATTTCTTGGGATGTATTTTGCTTTATTCTTTTCCAAACTCACATAAAGATTAATACAGGTTTAGAGACACTTATTCAAAATTGAGATGTAGGACAGTATGCACAGATGTAAAAGTTTTCCAGAATTATCTTTAATTGTGATTGTTCACTTTATAAATTAATCCTTGCTATCAAACTAAATGAAATACTTCAATGACATACTGTCTTTCTGATGTCCATTAATCTTCATGTCTTCTCTCACAAAATGCATGTCTGAGTTGGTACAAGTCTAGCATTTTTATGATATGACTTTGTTTTATTGTTTAGAAATCTTTCTTGACAATTTAATGAAAATGCTTACTATCTTAGGTTCTTTTAATGCTTTTCAGATTTTTTGTACACAGTGTTCATGTCAAAGTATACTTTCAAATCTACTATTTTTAAAGTGAGAAGATCTCTTTTTGGATTGTCATAACTTGTATTCAAATAAATCTTTGACATAAAGTCAGTTTTACCTGGGTGCTGTCTCATTTGTCTTAAGGTATCTTCCCACTGCACATTTTTTTTTTCCAATTGGTGAAGGGAAAAAAGAAAAAAAAAAAAACAACTATATTCCTGAGGATTGATTATACTAGTATCTAAAATCTTGTCAGTATCTAAACTGTAGGATATGAATAACTAAATTCAAAATGACACTTTGCATTTAAAGAATCATTTTTCATATTTAATGCACACATATGAGATTCAGCTCAGGCTTTAGATATTTAGTTTTGGCTATATGCTTTTCTTGGGAAACTAAAAGTTTCTCTTGGGATTAATTTAATTATATGCCCCTTGTGTTTTGTAAAAAATAATTTGAATTTTTCATGCATATGTGAGTCCAAACACTACTTGAAATAAGTGATTGGCTTTAAAATATCAATGCCCACAAAGATACCCAAAAGACATTTGGAGAAAATAGAACTGACACTCCATGGGATATTGCTCTGTACATGGGAGAGTGGAGGAGAGAGCCAAGAATGTTATAGTTTTAACACTGGCAGAGGTTACAAGTTCATTTATTATAGAGGAGTTATTCTTTAACTGAAAGTCTACATATCCTATAGATATTTACATAGAAGTATTAACTGGCGACCCTTCCAAGAGTAACTTCTAGGAATTTAAAGACAGTGCTGCAAGGAGAGACTACCAGTATTATGTCTAACTTGCAGAAATAGCCCCTATTGAGCCCAAGATTAGGGCACGCACATCAAAAAATATTATTAAAATATTGGGATGTATAGAAAATTGGTAAGATTTGTGGAGTTAGGTCCAGAAGGTGAGATTTGGGAGGGCAGAACTGTAAAAAAACTTTATGTTTTGTTCTACAGAAAATGACCAGCAAATCAACATGCCCTGGGAACTTGTTAGAAATTTATATTTTAGGTGCCATCCCAGACCTACTGAATCAGGATCTTTGGGACTGGAGCCCAGAAATATGTTTTAACAAACACTCCAGGTGATTATGATGCATTATAAAATTTGAAAACCACAGTTATAGAGAAGGTAAATTGAATTAGACGTGAATCCTAGTCTGCTGGTTTTTAACCAGATTACCTTGGACAAGTCACTCTACTTGACTATGTTTTTGCTGATTGATATTGTCATATTGATTGTCTCGATACCCATGAAAATGATCAGGAGGGAGGAATTCAACATATACAACTAAGATCATGAAGATTAAACACTCACGTATGGAAACAATTGAATGGGTTCAGGAAAGCAGATGTTGAGTAAATGGTGTCACAGAGGAACCAACAGATACAGGGAACAAGGAATTCTGAAAGGTCTTATTTTAAAGGCTAGGTTCCATAGGATTTTTTTCCCCAGGAACTAAAAAATAGAGATGTGCAAGATATTTGGCATGGCAAAAAGCAACTGAAAAATGAGTCCTAGAGAATCCTTCTCATCTAAAACCCTGGCTCTACCCTTTCCAACTATTCCCCCATTGCCAGAAAATGTATGAGATCATTAAATGGAGAAAACGTTTGACCTTCTTTGCTTGTTCATAAATTGTGCAAAATGCATAGAGAATGCTATATTAAAGATCTGTATTGTGCAGGGAAAGCAATTGGCATCTAGAAGATGACTGGATGGAATTAAATCTGAGAATCTCTAAGAGGGGCTGAAGCCAGTGATAGAGTTGTGAATTTCAATCTGGCTCTGAGACTTCTGGTTAGGGGTGCGGTGTGATAGTGAAGTAATATGCAACATTATGTGATAGCCTGCAATGTGTCAGGCTATTGTTTACTTTTATCATGATTTGTCTATTCTCTAATTATTTATTATTTATTTGTTTGTTTATTATGTGTTTGTTTTGAAAGAGAGAGGGAAGGAGCTGAGGGGAGGGGCAGAGGAAGAAGGTGAGAGAGAATATTCAGCAGGCTTCATGCCCAGCATGGAGCCCAACACAGGGCTTGATCTCAGGACCCTGAGATGATGACCTAAGCCAAAATCAAGAATCGGATGCTTAAATGACTGAGCCACCCAGGCACCCCTGTCTATTCTCATTTGAAACTAATGGCCACAAATCTCAAATGGACAAATAACATGGTCAAGAAATCTATTTTACTGGGCGCCTGGGTGGCTCAGTTGGTTAAGCGACTGCCTTCGGCTCAGGTCATGATCCTGGAGTCCCGGGACCGAGTCCCGCATCAGGCTCCCTGCTCAGCGGGGGGTCTGCTTCTCCCTCTGACTCTCT
The DNA here is from genome assembly GCF_002201575.2 of Neomonachus schauinslandi. Classification (NCBI taxonomy): domain Eukaryota; kingdom Metazoa; phylum Chordata; class Mammalia; order Carnivora; family Phocidae; genus Neomonachus; species Neomonachus schauinslandi. The sequence continues at coordinate 13,848,157 of NC_058410.1, read as the reverse complement.
TCCCTCTCGTGCTCTCATTCTCTCTCTCAAATAAATAAATAAAATCTTTAAAAAAAAAGAAATCTATTTTACTAATGAGTCTATGGCAGATCATTTCATATCTTCTAATTTTTCCTCAAAATTTCTATTGCCCTTCCTTCCCTGATGACCCATTCACTGGTGAACAGACCTCAAGTGTCATTTGAAAAATACAGACAATCAGAATTGAAATTCCTCATCTTCTCACTACAGGATCTATCCACTCAACTACAGCTGAACTTACACTTTCTGCCTTCACTCCTGTAGAAATGGATGATATGAAATGTTCGTGCTGCCAGAAGACCTATTTTTTATGTCCCCTTCCTTCTCATTTTCCAAAAACTTCAATTGGCAATTACTTCCTCTCTCTTCCTCATCTCTTTTCCCCTCTCTCCTGGATCATCCCCATCACCATACCAAGACACTCTGGGATTTTTCATCTTGGTCTCACATCTCCAACACCCCATTTGTATTCTTCTTTTTATAACAATGTTTCTAGAAAAACATGTCTATTCTCTACTTTTTCAACTCCTAATCATACTCTTAAAAATTTATAAAACAACATTCTTTAATTATACTACTGATAGGAACCAATTCTACAAAAACCAGAATACAGATAAAGAAGAGGAACAAATTAAAAACTATCAACAATTTCAACACCCAGAGAAACTTAAAATTTGGTATATGCTCTTCCTCTTCAAAATATAATTTATAGCTTTATCAAGTAATGCTGTACATATTTTTTAAAGAACAAAGACACTGGGGTGAGAAAACATTTTCATTTCCATTTTACTCACAACTGCTTCTGGCTCCCTGGAGACAACACTTTAACCTCCAGGGCAGAAGTTGAAGTCAGCTTGCAAGATTTGCTCCAAAGCTCTGATCCTTGCTGGCTGCGTGATGGGTCAAGTCACTTAGCTCTCTGTACTTCAGTTGCCTTTTCTCCATAGAAGGTATAACAATATAACCTATCAAAGGGGTTATTGTGAGGATAAAATTACCAGAACAGTGTTTAGCACATTGTATATAACATGTAGGTATTGCTGCAATTGTTTTTGTTATTACTATTAATTGCATAATTCTTTTTTTAAAAGATTTTATTTATTTGTTTGAGAGAGAGAGAGAGAACATGCACAGAGGGAGAAGCAGACTCCCCACTGAGCAGAGAGCCTGATGCGGGCTCAATCCCAGGACCCTGAGATCATGACCCAAGCTCAAGGCAGATGCTTAACTGACTGAGCCACCCAGGAACCCCAATTAATTGCATAATTCTAAATGAAATGTTCATATTACTATGTCTTGATTTTTAGTATTAAGACAATTAGAAACTACCTTGTATTTATGATGCTTTAGCTCTTTTACCCTGTCAGATAAAACACACATTGCCCATCTCTCTATTCTAACAACTATGGCCTGATCACAATATTTGCTTAAGTCAAAGAGTATAATATGGGACATTTTATCCTTTAAATTTTTTTGCTGTCATTTGAGTGAAGTTTTGGGAACAAATGAAGATAAACACATGTGTTCTATGCACCATGTTGAACTGGAAAGTTCTGTTGAATCTTCGCCCATTAGATTCTAGCTTCTGATCCACCACTCCCTTGACACTGCTCAGGATGAAGTCACTAATGACCTCCATATTGGTAATTTCTCTGTCTTCTTTAGCTGACTTCTCAGCAGCATTAACTACTTTCTCCTTTTTAAAGCACTTTCCTCTCTTAGCTTCTGTGGTATCATCTTCCTCTTGGCTCCTCAGTCTCTTTGAGTTGTTCCTTTTCCTCTGCTAGACACCAGAATTTTGGAATACTCCAGGGCTTTGTCCCGGACCTGCTTTTCTTCTCATCTACATTCTCTGTCCCTGGACAATCTATTTAGCTCAGGTAGTTTAAACAGTACCTAAATGCTGATGCCTCATTTATTTCTCCCGTGGGCTCTCAAACATACATCAAATCTCTAGGCACCTAATAGTTATCTTAAAACTAACATGACTAAAATGTATATCTTGATATACATTTAAATGAAACATATACCTATGAAACATTTAAATTAAAAAAACAATCATACTCTTACTTTACCTTATTACCCAGTTCATAAAGCTAAGACCCAAGACTCATTCTTTTTTTTTTTTTTTTTTAGATTTTATTTTTAAGTATTCTCTACATCCAGTGTGGGGTTCGAACTCACAACTCTGAGATCAAGAGTCACATGCTTTACTGACTGAGCCAGCCAGGTTCCCCTCCCCCAAGACTCATTCTTGATTCCTTTCCTTTTCTTATTTTAGAAACAAATGCAACATTCAAAACTGTCCATTCTATCTGCAAAATATATCCTGAATGCACTTACTTCTCTGAACTTCCACTGCTACCACCCTAGTCTAGGTCGCCCTTCTTATCTCATCTGGAGTCCTACAGAATTATCCTTGCTTCCATTCTGATCCTTTATGACTAGGGACTTTTTTTTTTTTTTGATAGGCAAACAAGAGGAGTAAAAGTAGTGATTCTTCCTCATCTTTTCACAGCCACAAATTCCTAAAAATAATACAACACTTATCCTGATCAACCAAGTGAACCCTCCCCCACCAATCACATTACTTTCCATGATAGAACACTTTATAGTAGTGCAATCTGAAATTACCCATGCGTTTGTCACTGGTAAACTCCCTTAACTACCAAAGCTTGATAGTGCATTCTTTGCCTGGAATATCCAATGAACAGAGAACATGTAAATTATGCTTGGAAAATATTGTTTGAGAATTATTTAATGAGGGGATTGGGGAAGCCATATGTTGAAATTCTATTTGTTTGGAGTGTTTATATTTTTACACAAAATTCTTAATGACAAAAATTCTTTCAAGACCCAAATAAAGAAATCCTTCAAAATGGAATTGTTGAATTTCAAGTATTTATGGGAAACACATATTTGTCCTGGTACCATAATATCATGCATGGAAATAAACAGCTGTTCTAGTTACCTCTATATAATCACACAATTAGGTAATATATGTGGATGTGAACAAATTAATAGTTCAAAGCACAGTCCATTTGGAACATTTAGTTTCTTCATTTATCTATCTACTGAATATACAGCTTGCTTTTCCTAAGATAGAGACTAAGGACTGATTCAGTAAGAGTAACATTAGGAAAGTAAGTATCATCTATTCAAAAAGTATACATAAGATGTTATTTTCTGGTAAGTACCTCATAAAGTAACCCCTTGATAAAACACCAAAACAATTGTACTTTAAGACTGTGCAAAGGATAGTGATGAAAGTCTGCTTACAAATTATATCTTCTTTTCTTTACTGCTTGCTGTGCTTTTCTGCTTTCAAAATAAAAGTTTTTCCTTCAAAAGGGAAATATTAATTGGCAAATCTAGTAACTCAAACCAATACTGGAAATAACAGCAATAGATAATATAAATCAAGTATAAAATACATGTTTCAGATGTGAGATTTTTAAAGTCAATTTTAACGCATCCTAATATCCCATTGAGAGTAAGCCTACAGTTCTTAATGGTCTAGTCTGCATAGCACTGCAGTCTCCAGAGATTTTTATCAAAAAATAAAAATAAAAGCATATTCAAGGACAAGAAATGTGCTTTTATGTCTTAGCTATCCTCAGACCTCTGCTACACAATTACAGAATATATTAAAATAGACACATTTCAAGGAAATAACATAAGTGTGCATAAAATCTCAAAATAAGCATTGAAAATGTCCCAAATCACATTTGTTCAAAAACCCAATATTATATTTTTTTAGTGTCACTAGTGATGATTGATATACCTAAAGGTTATATTAAATAATTAGCTATTTTACTTTACATCTTTGCTTTTTATGTCATATTCATATCACACACAATGTAGAAAAATTTCAATTCTGCATAATGATGTTTTAACAAAAATGTCTGAAATTACTAAACAACCTAAATTATGGGTGACACACATTGAATGTTGTTTGTTATCCCTTCATGCACCATCTTCTGTTTTTGATTTCATGTCTTTCACCATATGGTAGTGTTTATCCAAATGCTTGCATTAATAAATTACCACTGACAAGTAGATAGTGATCCAGAATATAGCCAGAATACATAGGTTATTATAATATTTTCTATAAAAATTTTCTACTATATTTGAAAATCACTTTAAGTCTTTGGTTATGAAGGAAAATATTTTTCTTTTTTTTTTTTAAAGATTTTATTTATTTATTTGAGACAGAGAGAATGAGAGAGAGAGAGAGCACATGAGAGGGGGGAGGGTCAGAGAGAGAAGCAGGCTCCCTGCCGAGCAGGGAGCCCGATGCGGGACTTGATCCAGGGACTCCAGGATCATGACCTGAGCCGAAAGCAGTCGCTTAACCAACTGAGCCACCCAGGTGCGTGGAAAATATTTTTCTAATGCAGATGGGTAATTCAAATGTTCACAGTGTATGTCAGTTCTGTTCCCTAAGGTATTTTTATTAATATATCATTAGACTGATTCAATTTAAAAAAAATCAGTGAACATGGATAACGTTCTTTCAGGATCTCCCTCATTTGGTTTATTTCTAGCACATTTTCTTTTTTGTACATTGTATCTATACAGAAAAATAAAAACAGTATGGAATTAACTTTCATTTTTCATGAGGGTAAACAAAGTGTAAAAGTAGTAACCCACTTAATGAAGAATATGTGAATTTGGGGACCTGTTTCTCAGTGTGGTTGGAAACTGAATAAATTCAGAAAACAATTGTTCAAATCACTCTCTTTTTCAAAATATTTACTTTTGATGTTTTGGCCTCTTTTTTTTGTAGTTTTCATGTTTAAACTTGATAAAGAAAGAAGTGGTAGATAAATTTTGAATTCTAGCTGATTTATGCAATTCCTTGAGATTATATCTTCTAATACCTCTTTTTTATTATAAAAAACCCCAACGTTTAAGATTCTGTGATATTTTATACCTTTGTAGCCCAAGATTATTCATATATTAATTTATCTATTTACTCATCCATGTTCTTATATAAAGTTAACATTGTCACAAAACAATTGAAAATAGCTTGTAATACTGGATACAATAGAGCAAGATAACATATCAGAAGTGTATGAGAAATAGGAGATGACAGAAAAAAATTCAAAGGTATGAAAAAAAAAACAGCCAGGAGTTACTTTAGTTCATGTAATGCATGTAATGATGTCTCATTGTAGTCACTGACTATGGGGTTCTAGTTTACTATAAAAATACAACAACAATAATGATAATAATGAAAAGAACCACTCAGATATTTTTTTATTCTGTGCTAGATATTGATCTAAGCTGTCTATATAATACATGTAATTTTTGCCTCAACCCTGAAAATATGCTCATTTTCTACATAATGAAACTGATGTTTAGAGAGCTTGTCCAAAACCTTGTCTAAATTGGAGATAATAAGTGTAAAGCCTAGAAATTCAAACTGGCTTCTATGAAGCTCATGCTAAATCTATTAACCCTAGGCCCCATATTTAATTAATTTTTTCCAGCTTTATCTTCATTATACACTAAAGATCAAAGATTATTTGAACACCAAGCAGGTTTGTGATGCCTGAACGGAACTGACTCATCTAACTTAGATTTGCAATTTATTATCCAAGAAATAGTAGTTCCTTCTATGACAGGATGACAGTTCCCAGTTATAGCTCAGTGCAGAGAACTTTAGCTTTGTAGAAATCTTTGTAGTGATGGCAGATTAAAGATATCAACTTTCTAACTGGTTTCAATGGAAATAACATATGTTTGTGGAGGTTAAACAGTAAGTTAGAATTTTTGGAGTCCTTGGGATTTTCCATGAAGACGATTATGTCAACTGTAAATAGTGACTGATTAATTTCTTCTTCTCTTATCTGCATGCTTTTTATCCTCCTCCCCCCATCCATATTGGTCTCGTTAAACTGTCTAGTATCTTAGAGAAAAAACACCACTCTAAATTGATCACTTCAAAGGAGAATGTCCTATAGATTTTGTGACCATAGATACATAAAGTGTCATCACTCAGTTTATGCCATAACTGACTCTTCAAAATGCCATTCTATTCTAAGAAGCCAGTTGCTTCACGGAGATGGGTATCATGGTGAGAATAATGAATTCCTTAAGCTATGATACCACTTCCACTCTTCATTTGGTATAAAATGAACTCACTTTTCATTTCAAGAGCCCTAGTTCTATGAACTGGCACAACTCTGGAATATGGTTGATGTGCACCACTCTCTATTGTGAGAATTAAGGTCAGATTTATAGTCACACTATCTGAAGCTTTTCCAGTTACACAAATCAAGTAAGACTTTAGTGGGCCACCATCAATTTCAGTCCTAGGGACACTATAATCAGGTAACATCAAAATTCCTTGTGGGTCAAACCATTCTGATATGTTCTGCCACCCATCATGGTTCCTGGTGTCCTTGTCACTTCTGGATCTCATCATCCTTATCGGATTCAGAGAGCCCACTTTGACAGTGAAAGCTCCCACTGTTGTTCCTGGCCTGCATGGAGGTCTTCACAGATACTGGGGCACTCTTCTCAAATGTATCAAACCTCAAAATTTTGTTGAAGAAAATATCTATAGGGCTCTCACAGTTAGGGTGTGAGTGAGCAGATCTTATATAAAAAAGTCCACCTAGCATTTCACTTTTTCCAGCCTTTGATTATTTTCTACTAGAGCATACCAAGAAAGTTCTGGAATCTCAAGTTCATTTAGTGTGGACCATCTTTGGGTCCAGGTTTGAATATGTTGATTAAGCAAATTTTTGGAACATTCCCTGTCACTCAAACTAACATAGTGAATAGAGAATCTCTGCTTAGTGCACCTATATTAATATATTTAACCTGATTGAACATTATTCTCCTTCCACCCTGATCCTACACCTTAGGTTATGTTCCCATTCATATTCTGTAGGCTTGTGTTAAAAATTGGAAAAATCATGCAATTTTTTTGTGTGTGTGTATGTATAGGGTGACTCCCCATGGATCATACTTTGCCAGCATGCCAGAAGCCTGCTGGGACTTAGTTCTGGTTACAGGTGTAGAAACAAGATGTGTGGGTATGAAATCAGTAATTCCTTGTGGAGTAATTCCCTACTTCACTGGAGACAAATACAGGTTTTCAGGCAAGGGGAGATTAATCTTCTCAGAAAGAAGAATAGAAGTTTCTTCTATAGGCAAATGAGGCTCAGTAAGGTTTAGGAGTTCAAGGTCTTCAACTTCATCACAATCTATTAATCTTTATCTCAATTTTTAGGTCTACAAATTTCCAATATCTGACATAACTTTAGAATGCCCAGGAAATTGGGAATTCAGTTTTCATAGTAATTTAGGCATCTGTAGATTAGAATCAGGACTTCATTTTCAAAAATCTTGATCCTGAAGCTACAGGAAATAATAAATTATTTTAGTGTAGTCATAAAAGTTCTCTGGCCCCCTACTTGAAACTTGAGCTTAGAATTTAAAGGCCTGACCTTATAATTTTCTTTCTCCAAATTCTCTGTGCATTAGAAGCAAACAGTCACCTACATTATTATTAGTATTATTAGTATTTTCCACTACAATATTTTATGGTAGCAAATACTCCGTCACACATGGCTTGGCCTGTTGGCATTTCATTATAGGTGATAATAAAAGTAATCCTTTTTGCCACTGTATGTTGTGGACTACCAGTGTCTGGCTTACCAATGACATCATTGCTTCTAAATGTAATCAAGAACTAATTACACATTCCCACTGTAAGTTTCTGTTTCCCAGAAGAACTTCTGATACTAAGAATGGTATCGGTCAATGTTCTGGCAAAGAAGCAAACCGCCACGAATATTACGGAAATATTATAGAACAAGAGATTCATTATGGGAATGAGATCCCACATGATTGTGAAAGAAGTTGGAAAAGGATTTTTTAAGACTTTCAGAGGAATTGGAGATTCACAGGAAAGCCACTAACCAGCCCCTCTCTCTAGTCAGCCATATCCAGGTGCCAGACTTTGACCATAAAAGACACATGATGGGGTTCTAGCAGCAACGTTTAAACAACTCAGAGTTCTAAATAATTAACAATTTGTTTGCAGTTTTGACTACAGGTATTGGCATTTTCCCATGGTTCACAAATATAAACTACTTAACATGTCATCATCCATCCATTTTGGCAGAAAGAAAGGTGCTTTGTGTAGAAAATATTTTTCCATTCTAATGTGGGAGTGATTATATAAATATTTATTTCAGAGGAAATGAGTAACCACAGATCTGTAGGTTCATTTTATTTCACACTGATACTTATTTCATTTTTTCCTTGCTGAGCTTAATTTAAAAAATCTTGTGTAGAGAAGTTCAGTGCAATTTAATCAGCAGGAAAATGCATTTATTATGGAAAAAGCATTAAGAAACAAAGAAAAAGGCTGCTGAGAGAATTTATTTTGGTAATTCCACCCAGAGGGCTAAGGTTAAAGATTCAATTTATACTCAACAGGGAGGAAGCAGTGAATAAAGGAGGCAGAGTGACTTAGCAAGATATTTTTGTGGTACAGATATTTCATGAGAAATAGTCAGATTTGTTTGGGACTGGGACTGGAAAATACTAGCACAGAAAACAGGGAAAAATCACCCAGGTCCATTTTGCAGTTAGGAAAAGATAAACAGATCATCTTCAATATGGTATTCTAAGATGTAAGCAAAATGTCATGAGAACAAGAAGAAGTGAACTCTTTCGCCTAAGATAGATTGTGAAGAGTCTATGAAAGAGACAACATTAATTGGAACTTGGAGAATTAGTAAGCCTTTCCTTGCTACCACTTAAGGAGTGGACGGTGATGTCCTAGCTATGGAGATCAGCAGGTTCAACATTTTGGGGGGTCATCAAAGATTCAGCAATGTGTTAGGAAGAAGGTAAACAGGACTCTTGTTTTTTGGGAGGTTTTCTATCACTGCTTCAATCTCGTTACTGGTTATTGGCCTGTTCAGGTTGTCAATTTCTTCCTGTTTCAGTCTTGGGAGTTCATAGGTTTCTCGGAAGACATCCATTTCAACCCGGTTGCTCAATTTATTGGCATATAATTGTTGGTAATAATTTCTCATAATTATTTCTATTTCCTTGGTGTTAGTCGTGATCTCTCCCCTTTCTTTCATAATTTTATTAATTTGGGTCCTTTCTCTTTTCTTTTGGATAAGTCTGGCCAGTGGTTTATTGATCTTATTAATTCTTTCAAAGAACCAGCTTCTAGTTTTGTTGATCAGATCTACTGTGTTTCTGGTTTCTAATTCATTGATCTCTGCTCTAATCTTAATTATTTCTCTTTCAATGCATGGCTTAGACATTATTTATTGATTTTTCTCTAGTTCTTTTTTTTTTTTAAGACTTTATTTATTTATTTGAGAGAGAGAGAATGAGAGAGAGAGAGCACATGAGGGGGGGAGGGTCAGAGGGAGAAGCAGACCCCCCGCTGAACAAGGACCCCGATATGGGACTCGATCTCGGGACTCCAGGATCATGACCCGAGCTGAAGGCAGTTGCTTAACCAACTGAGCCACCCAGGCACCCAATTTTTCTCTAGTTCTTTAAGGTGTAAAGTTAGTTGGTGAATTCGGGATTTTTCTATTTTTTTTGCGTGAGGCTTGGATGGCTATGTATTTCCCCCTTAGGACTGCCTTTGCAGTATCCCATAGGTTTTGGACCAATGTGTTTTTGTTCTTATTGGTTTCCATGAATGGTTTAAGTTCTTCTTTGATTTCCTGGTTGACCCAAATATTCTTGAGCAGAGTGATCACTTGCTTTCTTATACACTAACAATGCAACCGTAGAAAGAGAAATTAGAGAAATGATTCCATTTCTAGCACCAAAAACCATAAGATACCTCAGAATAAACCTAACCAAAGAGGTAAAGGATCTATACTCTAGGAACTACAGAACACTCATGAAAGAAATTGAAGAAGACACAAAAAGGTGGAAAAATATTCCATGCTCATTGATCAGAAGAATAAACATAGTTAAAATGTCTGTGCTACCTGGAGCAATCTATACCTTCAACGCCATCCTGATCAAAATTCCAATGACATTTTTCAAAGTGCTGGAACAAACAATCCCAAAATTTGTATGGAATCAGAAAAGACCCCAAATCACCAAGAAAATGTTGAAAAAGAAAAACAAAGCTGGGGCATCACGTTGCCTGATTTCAAGCTATATTACAAAGCTGTGATCACCAAGACAGCATGGTGCTGGCACAAAAACAGACATATAGACCAGTGGTATAGAATAGAGAGCCTAGATATGGACCCTCTACTCTAGATCAAATAATCTTTGACAAAGCAGGAAAAAATATGCAATGGAAAAAAGACAGTCTCTTCAATAAATGGTGCTGGGAAAATTGGACAGCCACATGCAGAAGAATGAAACTCAGCCATACACAAAAATTAACTCAAAATGGATGAAAGACCTCAATGTGAGACAGGAATCCATCAAAATTCTAGAGGAGAACATAGGCAGTGACCTCTTTGACATCGGCCACAGCAACTTCTTTCAAGATACATCTCCAAAACCTAGTGAAACAAAAGCAAAAATGAACTTTTGGGGGCTTCATCAAGATAAAAACTTCTGCACAGCAAAGGAAACAGTTTTGTCAACAAAACAAAGAGGCAACCCACAGAATGGGAGAAGATATTTGGAAATGACACTACAGATAAAGGGCTGGTATCCAAGATCTATAAAGAACTTCTCAAACCCAACACCCAAAAAACAAATAATCAAGTTAAAAAATGGGCAGAAGACATGAACAGACACTCCTCCAAAGAAGACATACAAATGACTAACAGACACATGAAAAAATGTTCATTATCATTAGCTATCAGGGAAATTCAAATCAAAACCACATTGAGATACCACCTTACACCAGTTAGAATGGTAAAAATTGACAAGGCAAGAAACAACAAAGGTTGGAGAGGTTGTGGAGAAAGGGGAACCCTCTTACACTCTTGGTGGGAATGCAAATTGGTACAGCCACTTTGGAAAACAGTGTGGAGGTGCCTCAAAAAGTTAAAAATAGAGCTACCCGGGCGCCTGGGTGGCTCGGTTGGTTAAGCGACTGCCTTCGACTCAGGTCATGATCCTGGAGTCCCTGGATCGAGTCCCGCATCGGGCTCCCTGCTCAGCAAGGAGCCTGCCCCCTCTCGTGTACTCTCTCTCTCTCTCATTCTCGCTCTCTCAAATAAATAAATAAAATTTTAAAAAATCTTTAAAAAAAATAGAGCTACCCTATGACCCAGCAATTGCACTCCTGGGTATCTACCCCAAAGACACAGATGTAGTGAAAAGAAGGGCCACATGCACCCCAATGTTCATAGCAGCAATGTCCGCAATAGCCGAAGTGTGGGAAGAGCCAAAATGCCTTTCAACAGATGAATGGATAAAGAAGATGTGGTCCATATATGCAATGGAATATTACTCAGCCATCAGAATGGATGAATACCCAACTTTTACATCAACATGGATGGGACTGGAGGAGATTATGCTAAGTGAAATAAGTCAAGCAGAGAAAGTCAATTATCATATGGTTTCACTTATTCGTGGAACATAATGAATAGCATGGAGAACATTTGGAGAAGGAAGGGAAAAATCAAGGGGGGAAATCGGAGGGAGAGATGAACCATGAGAAACTATGGACTCTGAAAAACAAACTGAGGGTTTTAGAGCGGGGCTCGGGTGGGGGGATGGGTTAGCCTCGAACTAAAGGGGAAAACTAGGAACGTTTTCTCCTAGTTTTTGCACTAGGAGAAAACGTTCCCCGCCCCTTGCTGGAACCTTTAAGATTTGGAATTGTGAATCCCAGGGATGGGTTGGCCCAGTGATGGGTATTAAGGAGGGCACGTACTGCATGGAGCACTGGGTGTTATATGAAAACAATGAATCATGGATCACTACATCAAAAACTAATGATGTATTGTATGGTGACTAACATAACATAATAAAATAAAATTTAAAAAAGTTTATGTTAATAAAAACTGTCAAAAAAATAAAAGGGTAATAATAAGGTGAGTTCAACCATATCTTGAAAGAAATATGCCTACGCTGAACCTGGTCTTTAAATCTGACCAACTTGTTGAACGTTAATCATATTTTTTCCATCATAGGATCAAATTATACACAGAACTTCTATTCAGTTATTTTCACTTAACATTGTTTTGTTTATTCTCTCCTATTTCATAAATTATTCTTCAAAATAACATTTTAGTAATGTATAATATTTGATTTCATATGTGGATTATGATTTATTGAACCTTTCCCAATTGTTGGGCCTTTGTGCTGTCTCTTATTTTTGGTATTATAAAAAAAACAGCTGATGAGCATTCAAATACAACAATCTAAAGCAGCTTCCTTAGAGGAATTTTCTTGAAGTGGAATTACAAAATCAAGAGCTTAAATATATTTAAGTCTCTGGAAATACGATGACCAATAGTCCTCCAAAAATACATAACAGCTACAAGCCCATTAGCAGTGTGTGAGAAAGACCATATCATCACATGCATGTCGATGCTCAATACTGACATTTAAAAAAAATATTTACTAATTTGGGAGGTAAAAGTGGATATTTCATTGATTTGCTTGCTGGCAATACTAGTCATTTTTTAGTATGCTTGTTTATCATTTACATTGATTTTTGTGCATTTCACCTAATCTTCTATGAAAATTTCATTTCTAAAAATTGTTTCTAATGTAAGCACCAGACACATCCACAGATCATTTTGTGTACATCAGTAGCACAATGTCTTTGAAATATATTGAGAGGGGTCCCAAGAGTACATTTGTATTTAAAACATTGCAGTTTTGAAAGAATTTAAATTTGAATAACAAATGAAACAAATTTAGAAATAACGACTCAAAAGATTTGTAATACAAACATAGTTTATTACTGAACTGTATATATATGGCATATCAATTATGTGATATGTAAATATTGAATAATTATTATGGGTATATTTTTTGATATAGACTATCAGTGTTCTTATGGATTTGAAATACAAAACACATGTGAGCAAAATTAAAAATTTAAAAGTACAACTTACTGGGAGGAGTTAGGATGGCGGTATGGTAGGGGACCCTGGGCTTGCCTTGTCCCTCAAACACAGGTAGATCAACATCAAATCATTTTGAACAACAAGGAAATAGATCTGAGGATTAAGAAAACGATCTGCACAATTGGAGGGAGAGAACGTGGTGGATGCAAGACTCAGAGACGTGAATTGAGAGAGAGAAAAGCCATGGTGTGGTGGAGGGGAGGGAACCTTTTTGTGGAGAGAAGTCAGGGAGAGAGGGAGCGAGCAGGAGACAGCAGTGGGTGGGGTTTGTGGAAGATGCTGTGGTGTGGGGATCCCCTGGGTCGCACGAGGAGAAAACGTTCCCGGTCCTGGAGTACATTTGGAAGAGGGTATATTGCCTCTCCAAGGACAAAAGACCCACCAGGTGCCAGTGAGCAGCTGTTCAACAGCAGGGGACACAGGCACGTGCAGAGGGCAGATACCTGATCACAGCTTTTAACTGTGCTTCACCATAGACTCAGGGCACCCGCACAGGTGTGCAACTGCTTTTATGGGACAGAATGATGCCAGGTGCAGTGCTGTGAGGTTCTCCTCCAGGGGAGGGGAACAGTCTGGCGCTTGCTGGGTCCTTTAAGATTTGGAACTGTGAATCCCAGCCTCTGGCCAGAGATAAAATACAGGACAACTGTGGCGCCAGGTGTGCCAACAGCCCGGGCACAGAAAGGTTAAGGACAGGGAACTGGCAAAAGCCTGGGACACAGGAGAGGAGATTGTTCACTGTTCTGTGATGACCTTCTGAGCAGTGTGGCCATGAGTCCCCCTCGTCAGGGACAAGGGGGCAGGGTGATGCCATCATCCACACACCCCGTCCACCAGCACAGAGAGAAACACAGCGACCCCAGTGGAGGCTAGAGTCACTTACACCAAACTCCACAACCCTGAGCCCAGCAGGGGCATCTTTACTAGGACAGGTCTGACTTTGAACCAGTGCAGCAGGCTTTTTCCTCAGACCAACACAGGGCCTCCATGTGTACCAAGTGCACTAATCATAGAGTGCTCCAAAGTGTCAGCTTCAGCTATGAAACTTGAAGGCAACCACAAGAAAAAATTTGGAAAGACGACAAATACATGGATGTTAACGAACATCCTACTAAAGAATGAATGGGTAAACTAGGAAATTAAGAAAGAAATAAAAAAAAAATACATGGAAGCAAATGAAAATGAAAACATGACAGTCTAAAACCTTTAGGACACAGCAAAAGCAATCCTAAGAGGGAAATATATAGCAGTACAACAGGCCTTCCTCAAGAAGAAAAGTCTCAAATACACAGGTTAACCTTACACCTAAAGGAGCTGGAAAAAGAACAGCAAATAAAGACTAAAAACAACAGAAGAAGGGAAATAATTAAGATTAGAGCAGAGCTAAATGATAGAAATTAAAAAACAAAACAGTAGAACAGATCAATGAAACTAGGAACTGGTTCTTTGAAAGAATTAACAAAATTGATAAAACCCTAGCCAGACTTATCAAAAAGAAAAGAAAAAGGACCCAAATAGATAAAATCACAAATGAAAGAGGAGAGATCACAATCAACACTGAAGAAATACAAATGATTATAAGAAACTATTATGAGCAATTATAGGCCAACAAATTGGGCAATCTGGAAGAAATGCATAAATTCCTAGAAACATATAAACTATCAAAACTGAAAAAGGAAGAAATAGAAAATTTGAACAGACCCGTAATCAGCAAAGAAATTGAATTCTACCAAATATTTAAAGAATAATTGAACCTATTCTTCTATTCTTCTGCTGTTCCAAAATATAGAAATGGAAGGAAAACATCCAAACTCATTCTATGAGACTATCATTACCTTGATTCCAAAGCAAGACAAAGACCCCACTAAAAAGGAGAATTACAGACTAATATCCCTGATGAACATGGATGAATTTTTACAAGATACTAGCTAATTGAATCAAACAGTACATTTAGGTCTTTCATCCATTTTGAGTTTTTTTTTTGTGTATGGTGTAAGAAAATGGTCCAGTTTCATTCTTCTGCATGTGGCTGTCCAATTTTCCCAACACCATTTGTTGAAGAGACTGTCTTTTTTCCATTGGATTTTCTTTCCTGTTTTGTTGATTAGTTGGCCATATACTTGTGGGTCCATTTTTGGGTTCTCTATTCTGTTCTGCTCTATGTGTTTGTTTTTGTGCCAGTACCATACTGTCTTGATGACTACAGCTTTGTACACAGCGTGAAGTCTGGGATTGTGATGCCTCCAACTTTGGTTTTCTTTTTTCAACAATCCCTATTAAAATACCAACAGCACTTTTCACAGAGCCAGAACAAACAATCCTAAAATTTGTATGGAACCGGAAAAAACCCTGAATAGCCAGAGTAATGTTGAAAACTGGTATAGAGGTTCTTCAAAAAGTTAAAAATAGAACTACCCTACTAGCTAGCATTGCACTACTAGGTATTTATCCAAAGGATACAAAAATACTGATTCAAAGGGGCACATGCACCCCAATGTTTATAGAAGCACTATAAACAATAGCCAAATTATGGAAAGAGCCCAAATGTCCATCTACTGTGGTACTTATATACTATGGAATATTACTCAGCCATCAAAAAGAGTGAAATCTTGCCATTTGCGATGACTTGGATGGAACAAGAGTGTATTATGCTAAGCAAAATGTCAGTCAGAAAAAGACAAATACCATATGATTTCACTCATGTAGAATTTAAGAAACAAAACAGATGAACATAGTGGAAGGGAAAGAAAAATAAAATAAGATAAAAACAGAGGGAGGAAAACCAGTAAAGATTCTTAACTATAGGGAACGAACTGAGGAGAGGTGGGTGGGGCGTGGGCTAAATGGGAGATGGGTATTAAGGAGGGCATATGTTTTGATAAGCACTATTATGTGTAAGTGATCAATCACTAAATTCTACTCCGAAACCAATACTACACTATATGTTAACTAACTTGAATTTAAATAAAATCTTATAAGAACAAAAATAAAAAATAAAACTTCAATACTCTGTTTTTAAATTCCCAAGCTGTATTACGAAAAAAAATGAAGAGAGAGAAATAAAGTAAATGCATCATAAATTCCTTTTCTAATGTAGGTGGAATCAACAAATATAATTCCATTCTTAACATTGATAACTAAAGACAGTGTAAACATTTAGAAAAACTTGAATGTCGATATTAATAGAAGTACTCCAAGACTGTCTTCCAAAAATGCATATAAAACAAACTTAAAAATATTTATATAGCAAATCACATAAGTCAAATGTACAGCATAGATTCTTAAACACAAATAACAAGAAACAAGTTAGAAAAATGTGAGTTAAAATAAATATGCATGCTATAACTTCCCTGATTACTAGAGCCAATGCTCATAAATTCAACTTAATATTAAATATTATGCTTCCCTAAGGTATGAAGTTGTTGATTCACTGTGTTCAATCATTAGTACACCTGAAACTAATGTAACATTGTGTGTCAACTACACTTCAATTAAAAAAAAATTGTTATATTTCTCAAACACGTTACGTGCATTTCCAGAAACACTAATCATAGTAGAGCTTATGGGGAAAACAGGGATGGGACTAGACCTCTGAGAAGTTTATATGCAACTTTCTAACCTCTAAAAAACAGTAACAATCCTAAACAATATCCTAGAACGATTAAATGACATTGTAAGATCACATAAAGTAAAATATATAGTGATTCTTGTTCTAATTTGCTATAGTAAATGTAGAAGTGTATCATTAAAAAGAAAGAAGAGAAACAACCGGACATTGTGCATCTTCTGTGAAGTGATGCTATTTAAGTATATTCAACTCTAGGTCTATCTAGTAGTTTATAGGAAATACAGGAGACCAAAATCATGTTAACTTCTTGAGGATGCAATCAACAAAGTCTAGAATTTGGAAACTAGTATAGAACAAGGGACCTGATTCCGTCAACAAAAAATTCACAAGAATAAAAGAAAAAAGAATGGAAGACATAAGATATCAACCAAATACACAGTATAAACCTTGTACTTCAGGTTTCAAGATGACTTGGTGTAGAGGGAAATTGTTGAAGATACAGATAAAACAAAATTGGCCATACTTTGATAACTCTTGAAGCTTGTTGATGAATGTATGGGGTGTGATTAAACTATACTATACACTTTTGTATGTGTTTGAAATTTGCCATTAAGAAACACAAGACAGAGGATCAGAGGGGAAGAGGGAAAAATGAAACAAGATGAAACCAGAGAGGGAGACAAACAATAAGAGACTCAATCTCAAAAAAAAAAGAGAATCTCAGGAAACAAACTGAGGGGGTGCTGGAGTGGAGGGGGGTGGGAGGGATGAGATGGCTGGGTGATGGACATTGGGGTGGGTATGTACTATGGTGAGGGCTGTGAATCATGTAAGACTGATGAATCACAGACCTGTACCCCTGAAACAAATAATACATTATATGTTAATAAAAAAATTAAAAAAATAAATGTTTATTGGTCAAAAAAGAAAAGAAAGACAAAAGCAAAAGAAGGAAGAATAATGGAAATGGTATGAATGAGAGTATAAGCTATGGAGTTGTGGAGACAAGGGAAACTTTCCCAACTATGGAAGGAATAGTACAAATGAATTTAGTTTCCAAACAGAGCAAATGTATAAACTGAGCCAAGAGAAGGAAACTGGGGTAAATAGACATTATGTATAGCATTCGTACACAGCTTGCTGCATTTAGCTGTGTTGAAATACTTTGCATTCAGCTGCTGTTACTTGGTTGCCTAGACTTGCTCATTATGAATGAAGTAATTCAGGGTGCAGAAACATACACTTTAGAAGGACAGACTGCATGTAAGAAAGCAGAGATGATGACAATTAAATCAGCATATAGTTAAAATGAATTAAATTAGGCAAAGAAGATCATCCATTTTACCTTGACAAAATATATAGCCCTAGTTAAGTATAAAAATCATGAACACTTATACATATCTTGTCTCTTATCACACTAATATGTAAGTCAAATTATTTTTCAACCAATTTGTATTTATTAGTCAGATGCATTCCTATATGTTTTTTGATATTAATATTCCTTCCCGTAGTTTTTTTTAATCAAACATTTCAATTTTTGAGTGATAATTTTATTTCAATGATCTGTAGGTTGTCTTTATTTTTCTCATGTAAAGCTCATGTATGATATAATGCTTGAGACTTTATATGTAACAAAATTCTTTTTGTTATTTTTTATACACAAATTATAATTTGAAATGTGTCTAAATCCCTGGACAATTACACTTCTCTCTCAAAGTTTTACAATATTCCCTTTTTGTCTTATGTAACTTAATATTCAAAAACTTCATTTTTTGTATCTGTGGAGGTATTTTTCCCAATATTTTTAGAATTCAAAAAGTTCAGCAGGACATACTGTACATGTTGCTTTTATTCACATTACCCTGTTACAAGAAGAGACATTTTGATCACTCAATTTTGTGATTATTGATCTTAACCAATTTCCTTTTCTAGGAATAGTTATTAGTTGCAAGTTGAATTTTCATGATTAGTAATAAATATGTTCCTTTCCTTTTGGGATTATCTCAACTTTGTCTTTTACAATATTTATCCAAATTTTTTAATCTTAAATTTTTTTGAAAGGTCAAATGTGTTATTTATTTTCTGCAAGAAACATCTACAAATATTTGGATGCTAGTTTTACCATTTAGTTTCAATTCATAATACAGATTTGATTAAAATAGCATGGCATCAGCCCGCAGCAGCCTTCCCCAGCACGGTCCTGGGATGTTTTCGGTGAAGTCTGAACGCTCTCTGTGTAGAGCAAGGGCTTGGAAACAAATGCTGTCCTGGAGATGCTGACCACAGAGAGGGGAGATCTGGTACCTGCAGGGAACTCTGAGCAAAAGAAATAGTAAACTAAATGCACAAAGTGTCAAGTGTAGCCATTCTGAATAATTTTTGTGCCAATAAATGACATCAGAATTGAAAAAAAAAATAGCATGGCATTAACACAAAGATAACATAAATGCAAACAGTATGAAACAATTATAATTTATATGCATCCTGCAATAGAAAGTATAACTTATATGGTTTCTAATAACGGGTCACAATGCTAATAGTGGAAATGCTTCTTTAATGGTTATATTGAGCACAGATATATAAATGATATACAAAGCTGTGGAGTAATTGAATTTCCGCACCAGTATAGTATTGAATTATTTCACATAAATATAATTTAAAAATCATTTTATCCATGAGTCTGTAGAGTAGGTTTAGCTAGTGTGAATTTATTAATTAAATATTCATTAATACAAATTTCTTGATACCTCTAGTAACTCCTTTCTCAATGACTAAATTTTGACTGGGCACCTTAATCCCCAGGATCCTTCTATCTATTATAATTGTAAGTGATTTCCCATGGATAGAAATAATTACAATATTTCCTTTTTGTTGAAGAGAATATCCAAGTGAGTTTATTTTTAACAAAGCATACTTCTTAAAAATATAAGCTTTGGGGGCGCCTGGGTGGCTCAGTTGGTTAAGCGACTGCCTTCGGCTCAGGTCATGATCCTGGAGGCCCGGGATCGAGTCCCGCATCGGGCTCCCTGCTCGGCAGGGAGTCTGCTTCTCCCTCTCCCGCTCCCCCCTCTTGTGCTCTTTCTCTCTCTCACTCTCTCTCTCAAATAATAAATAAAATCTTTAAAAAAAAAAAAAATATAAGCTTTGTACTAAAATGAATTAATCATGGTTCAATGGGAATTTACATTCTCTTTCTCCCAGAACTTCATGCTCTATCCTGTCTCTAACACCACTATGAGTTTTTATGTTTTTGAATTGATAATTCACTTGCAGAAAATTCTTAGGATCCATTCTTATCTGCATTGGGAAATGAAAGGCAATGTGAGTCTTTTGAAATTGATGCCAAAAAGGGGTAACCATGTTCCCAGTTCTACCACAGACTTGGATACTGGAGAATTTTTGTGTGTTGTGCCATCTGTGCTTACATCCAGGTAGATCCTGAATTTAAATTTGGCTCTAGTAATATTGGCTATGATTTAAGAGACACTAATGAAGTTCTGAGTCTACATTTCTTCTTTTTAAAAATGTTCATAGTTGGGGCTCCTGCATGGCTCAGATGGTTAAGCATCTGCCTTCAACTCAGGTCATGGTCTCCAGGTCCTGGGATCGAGATCTGCATTGAGATCCACATTGAACCCTGCATCAGGCTCCCTGCTCAGTGGGGTGTCTGCTTCTCCCTCTCCCCCCTGCTTGCTCTCTTTCTCTCTCAAATGAATAAATAAAATCTTTAAAAAAATGTTCATAGTCATCATATATCACAATGCATAATGGAAACTGACTAGCAAATGAGCTTTTAATGGACATGTATTTGTTATTTCTGTTGTCATGATTATTTATCAGTAAGTTTATTCCTAATATATTGACTTTTAAAACTGCTTAACTCTTTCCATTCCCTACTCCCAACTAATCCATGGTATTATAACTTGAGAACCTTAACTATTTCACTGCCCTACCTTAAAACATTTCTCCCTTTTTGCATTCCAACACAATTTTTTTTTAATTTAAATCACTTGTTACTATTTATAAATCTGGGCAGGAAGAACCTCCTTGACATCTGTTCCTAATATGTTTTTCACATTGCTTTTGCTCAATATGTTTGATAAGCTGTTGATAAATAATTTTAAATGATGCTGGAGCAATTATACACTAAATGTCAACAGAGATAAAATGCAGCAATTGTTAAGGGCAGGTTGATTTCAAGCTCTTTCATCACTGGATGTTGTAAGAACACTACTATAAAATAGTGTTTATTACAATTATATTTAACAAGGACAATAGACAAAGTCATAGCAGCATATCCTGTTCCAAACTTTTTAGCATTTAAATCAGGAAAAATCATTTCTTGATCAGGCAACACTACCTAATTGGAAAGTATCCTAATGGGCCTTTGCCTGGATATTTGATACACAAACAAATTCCAAAGATTGAGAATTAAACTGGGAAATGCAACACGGTAATTTATTTGATTCATGATTCTTTCCTTATTGTTATAGAGCAAATTATTCCTACATTAAGCACTTCATGAAGCTAAGGGATGCTGTACATTGCTTGAAAAGGCGAAGCTCCCCTAAGCAGGCAAATGGGTATTTGCTGAGCCAAGAGGGTGACCTGAATTTTCTCACTGCTTTTCCAGCAAAAGGGAGGGGATTCACTCTCCTGCACCTAGAAATTCAGACATACCTCCTAATATGTGCCGAGCACACTCTGTGGATGTAGTCTCAAACTTGCTTAGAAAGCTTAAAAGGGCATTTGTAACATCCAGAGGGTTATGCTTTATGATGTAATCAATAGATTTACTGAGTCCCTTGATAAGAAGTGTAGCAGAACTATCAAGAAAACAGCTTTGGGGCTCAGATGACTATGGTTCAGTGTTGGGGCCCATCCCTTACTAGTCGTTTGACCTTGGGCAAAATGCTCAACCCCTCAAGCTCTCATTTTCCTTACTTTTAGGGGCATTGACTCCTACCTCATTCATTGATGGGGAAAGTCGAGTGAAATAATATGAATAAAGCTCTCGTAGTTCTTGGCACAGAACCAGTGCCTCCAAATGACAGGCTGTATTTTTTTCTAGATTTTTTAAATATATATTTTTTAAAGATTTTATTTGTTTATTTGAGAGAGAGAAACAGAGAGAAAGTAGGGGGGGGGGGGGGGGGGGGGGGCTGAGGGAGAGGGAGAAGTAGAGCAGGGAGCCCTGATCAGGAAGCCTGAGGCAGGGCTCCATCCCAGGACTCTGAGATCATGACCTGAGCCGAAGGCAGATGCTTAACCAAGACACGCAGGCAACCCTAGATGTTTTAAATATTTAAACAACAAACAACACAATGTATTTATTGTCCTTACAAAACAAATAGTTTCATGGGTTTTCACTTACTTGCAGGAGTTGAGAACTCCTTCACCTCCAAATCACATTACAAACAATGGAAATAAGAAATGTTTATTAGTGCTAACAATGTTTAGTATTTCTTGATTTTTTTTAAAATGTAAAATGTCTTGCTGAAGACATGACATGACTCTAATTAAGACTCAGTCTTTTAGGTATTTATTTTTGTTCTTATTCTAGAACAGGAGTAATAAAGACAGGCAAAATAATATTCCCAATTAAGTTAATTGTGCTTAGTCAGTTAATCATAAGGTGCATAAATTTATCTCTGCACTGCATGAACCTAGGAACTACTTACTGGAAATTACACATTTCTCATTCGAAATTAAGAAAATTGGGGGCGAAATGCATTTGAGGTTTGCCTAGACACATTCTGCTCTGATTTGATTTTAATAGAACACGTCTGGCAAGAATAAGGCCATGGTACTCTGTTCATGCAATAATTTCTAACAGTCAGTAGGACCACTTTGATATATTTCATTATCCTTATAAATTGAAAGGAGATGTTTGGGCCTGCACGGAAATGCTGATGGCAGCAAGCTCCACACTTCTGCGTTGACCCGTTGAACTTCATTCACAGTTCAGACTGTAGGAACTACCCTCTGGTGGCAGTCTTGCCATCTTCGTTTCCATTTAAATTGGCATATTTTATTCTATTTTTTTTAAGATTTTATTCATTTATTCATTAGAGACAGAGAGAGAGGCAGAGAGAGAAGCAGGCTCCCAAGGAGCAGGGAGCCTGATGCGGGATTCGATCCCAGGACCCTGAGATCATGACCTGAGCCGAAGGCAGACGCTTAACCATCTGAGCCACCCAGGCGCCCTGGCACATTTTATTCTAGAGAGACATAGCATGCTTGCTCTGAAACTTGATATTTATCCTGTTTGTATTCGAACACTTTTCCACAGTGTAAGTGGGAGTACCATTGGCGTCACAGAATAGTGTACAATCTTGGAGATAAATGTTTGCAGTGGTTTTCAAGGGAGAAAAAAACAAAGTGAAATTATATAAATAAAAATCTCATAGTGGTTGACATAGAGGAAGTCCCCCCAAATGACAGCTACTATTACTTGAGGCTATTTTGATTCTTTAAATGGCAAACAATACAACATATATGTTATTCTTGCCAAACAAGTAATCTAATATTTCATTGCCAGTGATGAAGAATTAAGAATATAATCAATTTCAAAGATGCAGGAAAGGGGAACATTACAGGGGATTAAATTGACCATTGCCTTTTTCTTAGGTCTATTTGATGAAGAAAATGGGCCTTTGGGTTTGCTTTGCTCCTTTTCTTTGTTTCGTTGGCTATAACCATATTAAGGGATTCCATTTTTGGAGCCACTGCCTCACTGAAGTGTAGTCCTCCACAAGATGAGACCAATTCAGAAAGGAAAAGCTTATGAACAGATGCAATATTTCCTGACTGAATTTAAAAACCATTTTTTTCTATATCAAAAGTTTTGTTAATAAATCACTATTTATTGAGTGCCTACAGCATGTTTATCTGCACCTTTGACAATGTATTTAATTCCAATTCAACTATATGCCGTTGGGGTATACATTATGCAAAAGGAAATATTACTTTGCGTTTGGAGACACATTTTGGTCTTTTCCAGAGTTCTTTAGATTCTTCCAGTGTGAACTGGACAGGACATATTTTCTATAAGACAAATGTATTAGCTCATTTGTGGCCCAAGTTTGATGTATCATTAACTTCCTTCTAGCTATTATGTTGGTCTTTTCCAAAAGAAAGAATTTATTACAAATGGGATTCATTCATTCCTAATTATGGTCATTAAATTACTAACATTTTAAACAGAAGTTAATAGATGCTTGAACTGGCATTTTAAAAAGTTCACTATCAGTTGATTTTAAGTTAATGAACTTTGTTAAAGAGTGTATTGTTGCCGATTCAATTTAAATCTTTATTAGGGATTAATACTCAGACGGACTTGCCTAACTCCTCAGTCATGTGACCTGGAGCATGTTGTTTAACCTTATGAACCCCATATTCCTCGTAAGCAAATTGGTAAAAATAATAGTTTTCCTGAAATGGCAATTTTGAGTATTAAACCAAGTCAAATAACGTAAAATGCTTTGCACAGCCAAAATATACACTCAATCTATAATTTGATGATGGTTAAAAGTATCTTTATTTTGGTTCTTTAAAAAAATTTTCAGTAATTCTCTAAGATAAATCTTACAATGTTGCAAAAATAAGAAAGAGAAGCAAAGAAACAAATAAATATTATAGAAGCACAGGGTGGGGGGGGAGAGTTCTCTTCAAGTGGCTCCATGCTCTTGATTACTGCCTAGACTAATGGGTAAGAGCAGGGGAGGTGGAAATAGAGCTCTATCTTGAGCTTCATCATGTTTGAAGTGAGTTCCCACTGCACATTCTTTACACACTGAAAACAAAAGCTACACAACAATGATAAAAATAGATCACAATCCAGATTCTAGTTATTATCATGAAAAAAATATTGATATCACTGGCTCAGACATGACAGCTTCCATTGGTGAATCATCCTACTTTTTGCTTTAGTACGGATTAACCTTGCAATTTTAACACATTATTGCCCCCTTTTTCCTTCCAATACTTCTTAGTACAATTAAACTTTCAAGTTCCAGTGAAGGTGGGTGCAATTTCATTATTTTTATGTCTCATCAAATTATTTACCTTGCCAGGCATTTACCACTCGCTTTTCTTCTGGAATTTCAATTCAAATTTGTTTTAAAGAACAAATGTGTTGCCCTCACTGCTGAGGAAAGAATGTTAGCAGGGGAACAGAAGAGAAAAACATGAAAAACTCATTAGAAGAAGAGCATTTGTTTTTGTAATGCCATTTAGGATGTGATAGATTTGACGGGAAAGCACTGATGAAATATACAGGCATGTAAATCCAATTTTAGAAGGAGTAATGGCCATTTCCCCAAGGATTCTGAACTCTCATCTGCTGAATTATGGTACCACATTTGTCTTGCTTCTGCCAGGAAATTCACTTGCAAATGTTTGAAAATACATTGGTTTCAAGGTAGGTGCCTTTATTTGAGGAAAGGGAATGTCTTCTACTTTATTACATTTATATTTGGTCTCACTCTGAAGTGGATTGAGGATGGTCTCCCTGGATGTGATGCACAGGCATAAATTAAGCATTAAGCCCAAGTTCTCACGTTTCTTATTCCACTTTCTTTCCTCCCTCTGCCCCCCATTACTGACTACCACCACTGCCTGCCCAAAGGACACCTCAGGAGACAGTTTAAAATGACTAATCTAGGTGTTGTTATGGTAGAGGTATTTGGAAGGTATTAAAATAGTTAGTGTGACTTCGCATACTACTTTAATGTTTTATAAATTTAATATTTATATTGCATAATTGTTGTAATAATTTACAAGATTATTATTTATGCTAAATGGAATGGAGCAAACTTGTGACAAAACTCACAGTGATTATATTTTCATGCAAATTCACTAAACCATAACATATCCAGACAACTTCTCCTAACCAAGAGTACTTTGAGGTTGTCAAGGAAGATGTATGGTGTAATGCCAAGAAGATGATCTCTGGATTCAAAAAGACCTGAGACAAATGTGCATTTCTTCATTTAGCAGCCCTGTTAAACAATCCTATGTTCAGCTGGCAACTCTATAAAATGTTGATAATGATAGTATCACATAGGATTAAATAAGACAGCGGTAGAAATCATTTTTCCTTTGAGAAAATGGCAAAATCCACAGAATCACCTTCCTGGTTTTTCTGTGGTTTCTAGAGCAGCAACAACTAAATCATTGTTGGTGATGTGACCATATGAGCATTAACTCCAGGCCACACTTGCTCTAATATAAGCCCTAGTGAGGTTCTTCACATTATAATCCAGATTCTAGTTATCACTGGCAAAAGGGATACAAGTAACAGTGGGACTTAAATACATGTGCAGATCTTTGCCTTATTCAAATATCCCACTAAAATAATAACACAGGAAAAAAAAAAAAAAGAAGGAATGAACCAGAAGTCTAGGGGCACAGGACAAGGGACTCTAGCAAATGAGAAACATCAGTGAACATTCAGAGGTTGGAAAACAGATGTATTAGCAAGAGGCTTTGCAGAGCTAAGAAAGCTGAAATCCAGAGCCAGCAGAAACAAGATAAATGCAGGGTAGAGCCCTTACAGGCCAAGGAGTTAGGTGCTCTAGCAACCTCAGGGTGTGGCAAGGAGTAAGGAAAAACTGGACATTTGTTGTGCATCTCCTTAAGAAATCCAAAGTTTTTCTTCACCTGGGCTTATAGACAGCTACCCTGTCTCCCATGATAGCAGCACATGTATTCCCTGCATAATTAGAACTAGAAAGAATGAGGACACAGTGGGGCGCCTGGGTGGCTCAGTTGGTTAAGCGACTGCCTTTGGCTCAGGTCACGATCCTGGAGTCCCAGGATAGAGTCCCGCATCGGGCTCCCTGCTCAGCGGGGAGTCTGCCTCTCCCTCTGACCCTCCCCCTTCTCATGTGCTCTCTCTCTCTCATTCTCTCTCTCTCAAATAAATAAATAAAATCTTTAAAAAAAAAGAATAAGGACACAGTGAAGTGGGGACTAACGTATCTTATTAGAAACAAAAATTAGATTGAAGCTTATATACTTTAGATCACTTTCATTGTTTCACTTCCTAAGGATATTGAAATATTCTCCTATGGGATAACTGAATATATCTACAGAGATGGCTTTTTGGCAGAAGTCCAGTGAAACTTCTGGGTCCTTACTCTCCTTTTGTTAAGCCTATCAACTGACAAGCTCTCTCTCCAGTACAGAAATTATAATTGACTTTTTAGTGCCAGAAGAAAAGAGAAAAGAACTCTAAGGAAACAGACACAATTAATGGAAAGGAAAGCATCAAAGCATCAAATATCCTCTGGGAGAAAAAAATGGGAAATCTTGCATCCATAAAACAACTACTAGATGCTCTTTTTTGGTTGCTGTTGTTTTTTGAAAAGAGAAAAATAGTTCTTAAATATCACACCAATTATGCATGCAAAAGTGGAAACAAATAAAGGTAAGAATATCTTTCAGAAAGAAAAAGCAGAATAGGCAAAAAAAAAATGCGGAAAAAAAAAACAATAGAAAATTAAAGGATCATCCCAGGAGGTCCCAACATCCAAATAATAGGAATTGTAGAAAGAGAAAACAAGAGAATTTTTCTGGAAAGGATGTGTCTCATTTAGTCCTTCTATATCCATCATTGTTGCAAAGTGGACTCCTACCCATGCAGAGTAACAAATGATTTCCTGAGAAGCTTTAACTCCATTTTCAGGCTTCATGGCAGCAAATGTGCATTGGTGTTTTGGGTTACCTCTCTCTTAACAGGTGTCAAAAGTGAACCGCAGCATAAGGAAGGGAGCTTCTGGTCCCATCAACTTGGGTCAACAGGGTTTCATACAGTGGAATAAAACACAGCTTCTACAGAACTCACTGCCACCATCAACAGAGGTCAACAAGAGCCCCAGAACCTAGTTTTTCCTTTCTCCCCAAATCCAGAACCTCCTTGCTATGATCTGCTTTTAACCCATAAGGATTTATAAATATTATTACCTATAAATATAAATATCATCACCTCTATGTCATCCCTTAGCTCTTACACCAATCCCAATAAAGTTCTGCTATCCCCTGTTCTGCTCCTTTCCCCCATCACTTCACAAATTCTGAAACCTTTTCCACTCTGCCCTCTGACTATCATGGTTCATCACTGGCAAAAACTCATGTACGCCCTTACTTAAATACGATATGCTAAATGCTCTCCCTGTATGCTTCTTTCAGCTTCTTGTTCTAACAGAAATCTAGATCTCCTTTGATGATCTTGCGTTCCTTGTGGGCCTCTCGAGTGGTGATTTTGTATTCTGCCTGTGGGCATATGTTGAAGAAATATTCTTACTCCTCATGGTTGCTTTCAAGCCATTCTCCTTCCCTCCTACCTAAAATTCTCTATCTTTGAATATCATCTCATTAGATTGTATCAACAACATGGTTAGTGTCATCCAAAAGGCCCTTGTTTTATTCTTCTTTATTGCTGTTCACTGTCATTCTCACATTACGCCTGACTTTCTTCCTATTGATTTAAAGATACATCAAGATAACACTTCCAACAGCTTTTCCTCTTACTTTCTATGACGTCTCTCCTTCAAAAATCTTGCCCTCCATCCTACTCTAACTCTAGTGGTTGAATCCTAAAACTTACCATTGCCAATAACTTCAATCCCTTCATAATTACATACACCTCTTGCACACTACCATCACCTATCATTTCATCGGCTTTCATCCAGTGCTCCAAAAATGCTTCAACCCAACTAGGATTTCCAATTCACTGATACGCTCTAATTTTCATTTCTTGACATTCTCTCTCTCTTCTTTATTCACCTTAAATTCCATGTTCCATCATTATAATCATTCCTATATTTCCCTTGTTCCCATTCTCCTCCCTGAATCTTTATTGATAAATCTCATCCACGACTTATCAAACTTTCTTCCTACATCCTGCCTGGACCCATGAATTAGCTGAAGATAAATT
Organism: Neomonachus schauinslandi; assembly: GCF_002201575.2. Lineage (NCBI taxonomy): Eukaryota > Metazoa > Chordata > Mammalia > Carnivora > Phocidae > Neomonachus > Neomonachus schauinslandi. The sequence goes on along the minus strand of NC_058410.1, from coordinate 13,819,572 downwards.
CACTTTGTTGTTTTCTTTTTCATTAGAACCTAAGAGGGGTGCCTGGGTGGCTCAATCGGTTAGGCGTTGGACTCTTGGTTTCCGCTTGGGTCATGATCTTGGGGTCGTGGGATGGAGCCCAGCTTCTGGCTCCCCACTCAGCAGGAGTCTGCTTCAGATTCTCTCCCTCTCTCTCTGCCCCTCCCCCCACTCATGCATACTCTTTCTCTAAAAAAATAAATAAAATCTTTAAAAAACTCAGAACCAAAGATTCAGATTATTCTTAAAACTGGTCAGTAATCATACCCCATGTTACTCCAGTATGGTTCATTCATTCTCACACTCTCCTAGAAAACATTTCACAACTTCCCTGCCTTCTGAACTTCTAACACCTCCACTCTCATCTTCATTTTCAGATGATCACTTTGCTGCCTACTTTCCTTAGATAATTGAAGCAATCAATAGAGAATTTCTATATATTACTATCTCTACATCCTTCCACATCTTGTATTCACTGATCCTATATTTTGTTTCTAATCCATTCAACAGATCTATTAAGTACCTCCTAGCAAGCGAGGTCATAGAGATAAGGCATGGTTCTTGCCTTCAGAGAGTTCACAGCCTCATTGGTGGAGCCAGCAGTCTTTTTGAGAAGGTGGATCATCATTCTATCAGAGACCAGATAACTTCATTACCTCTGTCTCTGTTATTTGCTCAAGGTTTAGAACTAGCAAACTCCCTTTTCAGCTTTTAACCATCTGATGACAAAAAGAATTAAGTGGAGCAAAATTATTCAAATTAGAAAGTATCAAGATCATCTTACAATCATAAAGAAAAGAAGCGTGGCACTGTTAATTATTGCAAATGACTGAGATTGCTGATTGAGAGATGAGTGCCTGCACTTAAGGGCTGGCAGTCCCATGATGATGGCATAGTGCCATCTGCTGGATGCCAATTCTGGCTCATGATGTCATCTAACCAAGAAAACTTCAAGAGTTGTATAATTGTATGAAGAGTTCTGCTTCCTAAATAATTTCTGATTTCAAAACTATTCAAAGATTTAACCTTGTACAAATGAGTAGAGATTCAATACAAGAGAAGACATCCAGTGTCTCAAAATGAATAATTCTGAGAGCTGGAAAGGACTATGGGGACCATCTGGGCCAAACTATTTTGGCCATCTTACAGATGACAAAACTGAGGTCCAGACACCTTATATGACTTTTAAAGGTAATATCATGAGGGTTGGATGGAGCTGGATCTAGGAATCTTTATCAGTTATCTTTCTTCTACATCTGTATTTCATTCCTTATTTTCCAGTTAGCTGGCTGATTATATAGTAGGCATTATTATTACATAGTATTATATTATATAAATTACATTTATATTATATAACTTTTTATGGATGGAGATGAGAGGTGTTCTAATCCAATTTCCTTTTTCATTTTACTAATGATAATTAGCTAAGAACACATTGACATTCCCTGACTCAGAGCTTAAATGTTGTTTTAAAAGATTATCTCAAATGTAAAAATGGCTGGTTAATAAGGAAACTAAACAAACAAAAACTATGAGCTGATAATTAAATTGCTACCTTGAATTTCTGACAGCTTATAACAGCATTACTTCTAGTTTTTAAATAACAAATTATTATATTTCTGAAGAGCTGCGTTTTCTAACAAAAGCTAGAATAAGTTTAGTTTTCCATTAATTCCTAGAAAAATTGCTTGTTGTTGCCAAATTCCTTATAGTAACATTAAAAAACAAACAGATGCTTCTGTATTTTTGTTGTTTAAGGATCAAGTTAATGATATGGCTATCCTTGGAAATTTGGAAATATGCAATCAGATACCTACCCCTCTTCCTAGATCTTAATTGTAAATAGCCTGATGGAAATACATCTCTTCCTAGATCTTAATTGTAAATTAACTTCATGTAAATACATTCAGATGTTATTTGAAATTATGTATCTTATGAGGCAATAAACATTATGAAAGGAAAATAAAAGAAATAATAGCCCATATATCTTAAAGTAATATGTTTATACTAGTCAATAACTTGTAAAACATATATTCTTATTATTTTATACCATACTAATTTAATTTCAAATCAGTCATATAAATTTATTTATTCCACAATTGTTTTTGAATTCCCATCACATATTGGGCACCTGCTGATGATGCTAGGTGCTGCCATTACATAAATAAAAGTGCCCAAGAAACTCACTGGGAAGGGATATAGCAGTATGCTGACCATAGGAAATCTTCTAATATTTTGGGATTTTGGAACACTTCCTCCTAATCCAGTGTAAGAATATTTTCCTGGGTTTTCTTCTACGTATTTCTGCTTTATTGAATGATATTCTTCTTGAAATGGGCCAGCTCTAGACCTCTAGAGCATGTCTGAGGTACAAAAGGAATATAAGGGAAGTTTCCATTCCTCACATTTTTTTTTTTCCCTCAAACATTTGCTTATCTTCAGCTACTGTTTATTTTACCATATTAGTGACTTATAAATGTTGTTTTCTCTAGATAAAGCTGGATATAGTAATCATACTAATAGCTTTTCTTCTATAATATGGCTCTTTTTGTTGTTGTCCAGGGTTTATTGAAGATATTACAGCACAGCAGAAAGATTCAAACGGCTCCATGTAGTGATTTGAAATTCACCCCAACTGTGGCCTGAACGACCTGCAGGTTGGACAGACTGCCAAAGTCCAAGACCTTCAATATCTTCTTAGTGTCACGATCTACTTCAAAGATCTGATCCAGGACTGAGACCTCAGGAACACAATTGTCTCTCCCTTCTCTCTCCTCCTCCTGCAGTTTGATGGGGGTCCCTCTCAACTGGGCCTCTGTGAATCTGCTTGGTCAGATGTGTCACACAGCCTGCTCCCTCGTTGTGGAGCTTCTTGCTGGGAATAATGGCGATCCCTGTGCACTCGTGCTTGGGGGTGTGGAAATCGCTGTCCCGGTGCGTGTAGTATTTCTCAGTTATGACTTGTGCCACCCTCTTCATGGTTTTGGCGCCAACACAGTGCACGTTGGCGGCTCCCTGGTAAAAGAGCAGTATGGCTGTTTTTTAATCTCCTCTCCAGAGTCAGTGTGCTGTAGTATGTTACTCATTTTATTCATTTACTAGAGGCTCCATGAGTACTTTCTTGTGCCAATTCTGGAAAGCTATCCAAGACCAGATGCGTCCTTAACCGATCTTTTGGTTAAAGTCTCCATTAAAATTTAAAAGATTCTTTAAAGTTAGTCCTTGTAATGTCACCTGTTAACTACTCCTTTGGACACAAAGCAATGATAAAGTAAAAGCTGGTTAAAAAGGGGAGGTGGAATCAAAATCAAAGGGTAAGGTAAACAATCATACTTAAAAACACACAAGACCACTTTTTAAATTTTTTTATTATTTATTTATTTTTTTAAGATTTGATTTATTTATTGACAGAGAGAGAGACAGCGAGAGAAGGAACACAAGCAGGGGGAGGGGGAGAGGGAGAAGCAGGCTTCCCGCTGAGCAGTGAGCCCAAGGCAGATGCTTAACCAACTGAGCCACCCAGGCGTCCCTGTGATCACTTTTTTTTTTTTTTAGATTTTATTTATTTGACAGAGAGACACAGCGAGAGAGGGAACACAAGCAGGGGGAGCGGGAGAGGGAGAAGCAGGCTTCCCGCTGAGCAGGGAGCCTGATGCGGGGCTCCATCCCAGGACCCCGGGATCATGACCTGAGCCGAAGGCAGACGCTTAACGACTGAGCCACCCAGGCGTCCCTGTGATCACTTTTTAACCACATATATCGTGGTTAAAAAAACCACGATATATTGAAATAGTAATTTCCTAGGTAGACTTCTATGTTTTGTTTTTATTGCCAAGTCAATTTAAAATTCTAATAGAATGCCTCTTGACTGATAAGAGAGATTAATATGCAAACCTAATACTTAACTCCCCAGTGATAAGAAGATGATTGGAAGTAATGGTGGCTGCAAAAATCAGAGTCAGTTAATGTCACTAAAGAGAATAATCAAAAGTTCTGTGAAATTTTGTTTTTGTGAAGCAAACTGCTTAAAATGTCCTCTGACAGTATTTATAATATTGAACTGATCAACTAAAAATGATTCTTTAGATTAAATACAGAGAATTCTTTACTATAAGTGGCAGAGGAGTATAGTAGCTAAAAGCACAGATTTTTGAGCAAAATTCCAAGATTTGGGGTCTGAGCTTTTATAATTTCTGACTGTGTGACTTGAATTGTTCTGTACCACAGTTTCCCCATTAATAAAATCCAGAGTAATAATGCATACTTCATGGAGTTCTTGTGAAGACTAAGAGCTGATTTATAGGAATCACTTACAGCAATGCTCAGTAACTAGTAATCACTATAGGTCAACAAGTTAAGCTATTAATATAAATTGGATGAATCAAAATACCCAATAGACTTACTTAATTTTATTCATCCTCAAATTTTTGCAGCAATATGGACTTTAGTAGCAATAAATGTTCCTATAATTGAGATGATTTTAACAACATAAAAAACAAACAAAAGCATAAAAGTAAGTCTTAATTATCTTAAAATTCAAAAAGCTTGGAATTTTATTCTTGCCAGTGTATGGCTTTCAGTTAGTAAAATGTACCAAAAAAATGTTGATCCTTGTAAGAGGTATGTTCTAAAGATGAAATTAAATTATGAATAAAAAATGTTGGAAAGTGATTTCATTATTATAAAAAATGCAAACGTTATTGTTAAGACTATACAAGTATTATCTTGGTAGAAATTTATAGAAATTCCTCACTCAAATAATAAGAAACACTCCGTTTAAGAGATTACTTCCAATGCTATTTAAAAATCATGTCAAGTTGAAGATAGTGAATTGAATCTACCCTTACTCTATTCCCTAATAAATTGAAATGACAATGAAATATTTATAAAGAAATGGATTCATAGCAGTCTGAGAATGAGACAAAGGTCATTAACACCTAGATATTTTGAAAAATTTCTGAAAGATAGAGAGAAGATTTGATCATAATGACAATCTAAAGCTGAGACAGCAACATGAAACAAACACAGAGAATGGCTAAATCACTTGAAAGGTCTTTTCACTCAGCTCAGCTATGGAAAGACTCCAAACTCTGGATAAGAAGGCTTATCCAACCCCTCCAGGGTTGGAGGGGGAAAGGGTTATATATTAATGATAATTAATCAAAGGGTTAACAACACAAATACTGCCAGTCTCTATCCTCCCTACCTCAAGCATGCAGCCAAGTCATTTTTGCCCACATTAACCTGGACAGAATAATCGCAGAAGCAAGTTTCTCAAATTATAGTCTGTCAACCCCTCGTATCAGAGTTCTTGAAAATTCAGTATCAGACTTACTAAAAATTCAGATAACCTATTCCATTCCAGATCTGTCCCTTCTGGGGCAGGACATTAGAATATGTATTTTGAGCAAGTTTCTCAAGTGATTTTTCTGCTTCCCACTATATTTTGAGAATCATCACACTAAAGAAAATGAACCATTCGACTTGTGGTGGCAAGGTATCCTTTAAAATGTGTTGAACTATAGTCACTTTCTTATTCTGATGGAGATGGAGCCAAAGGAGCCAGAGTTACCATCCTATTTGAAAAAAAATCCCCAAATATTTGACAAGTTTTTCAGAAAATGGGCATCACGCAGGATAGGATCACTGAGAGAGGAAACACAGAGGAGGCGAACACTGTGATTGTTTACTGCCTACAGAACAGGAAGGCAAACCAAGTGGAGCCCAGTGAGAGAGCGAGAATTTCTAGATCTGTCCAAGGTTTCCCTCAGTTTTTTGCTGAGTATGGATTAGCATGTGTGCGTGAGGAAATTACCTGAGACCAGAGAAAGAAACACCTGAAAGGCGCAAAAGGGTCAATTCTTGGTCTCGTGGAGGGCCAGAACGAGTTTGTTTTCCTACCTGATAGGGAAAACATACTCCATGGGTTTCTGAGTGGAAGGTTCCTGCCAAAGTAGTGGGGAAAAATTAGCCCCAGACTAAAGGCTTCTCTGGTCCCATCTAAAAATGTTATAAATAAGACTTGAAAGGATCAGACAAATTCCAAGTCATTTGACTGAATTTTAGAACAAAGCTAAAAAATATTTATAGTCATATAAAAATTTCTATCACTCAGGAGTTAAAATTCAATGTATGGTACCCATGCATGCAAAGACACAGGAAAGTTCTCAGGACAATTCGATGGAGGGAAAGGAAATTTTTTTCAGCAAATGGTGCTGAAACAATTTTTTATTTTCTTTTATTATGTTATGTTAATCACCACACATTACATCATTAGTTTTTGATGTAGTGTTCCATGATTCATTGTTTGCGTATAACACCCAGTGCTCCATTCAATACGTGCCCTCTTTAATATCCATCACCAGGCTAACCCATTCCCCCACCCCTCCTCCCTTCTAGAACCCATTTTATAGCCATGTGTTAAAATGTTAACCTCAACCCTTACTTCAAGGTTTGTATAAAAATTAACCCCAAATGGATTGCTGTCTTAAAAATAATGGCTAAAAACTATAAAACTTATAGACAAAACCAGAAGGATATAGGGATTTCTGTTTGGCAAAGATTTCTTAAACATGATGCAAATTGTTTTAAAAGGTAATATATTGGACTTCATCAAAATTAAATACTTTTATTTACTAATATTTACTAAATATTAGAAAGAGTGTGAGAGCTTGTACAAGCAGAATGGGGAGGGGTAGGGGAGAGGGAGAGAGAGAATCTTAAACAGGCTCCATGCTCAGTGCAGAGCCCGATGCGGGGCTCGATCTCACAATTCTGAGATCATGACCTGAGCCAAAATCAAGAGTCAGACGCTTAACCGACTGAGCTGCCCAAGCACCCCAATATATGATTCTATTTATATAAAATTATAGAAAATAGAAACTAATCCATGGCATCAGAAATTCTATCAATGACTGCCTGGGGCCAGGGTAGGGGCAGGAGATGCAATTGCAAAGGGGCATGTGAAACTATTGAGGTTGATTGATAATCTTAATTATCTTGATTGTTGTGGTCATTTCCATGAGCTAGTCATGTGTCGAAACTCATCAAATTTCCACTTGTGTATATGTAGTTTATTGTATTTCCCCCTAGGTTCCCTCCTGAGGGCCAAGGTACCTTTCCCTGAGAAACTAAGGAATATTGGTTGCTGAAAGGTCGCTGCTGTATTTTTCTTAGGCAACTGCTCCCAGGGGCAGAGAAACACACTACCCAAAGCTTTAACCCATGGGAGAGGATGGCAGAAGGATAATAACTGGTTGATACAGAAGTAGAATGTCTCAGTCATCTTGCCTCAACTAGGATCAACTAAAGGCTCATTTACTTTTTTTTTTTAAGATTTTATTTATTTATTTGAGAGAGAGAATGAGATAGAGAGAGAGAGAGCATGAGAGGGGGGAGGGTCAGAGGGAGAAGCAGACTCCCCGCTGAGCAGGGAGCCCGATGCGGGACTCTATCCCGGGACTCCAGGATCATGACCTGAGCTGAAGGCAGTGGCTTAACCAACTGAGCCACCCAGGCGCCCTAAAGGCTCATTTACAACCAGACTGAGGGTCGGCTCTTTTGTGGGTCCAATCCTTCCTTCTTCACTTTTTATAGTCTCTCTCTTGAGACCACTCCCCAATACTCCATGCAGCTCCATACCTCAGGGTCTATCACCATGGAGCCCAAGCCAGTATATTTGGCCTCAGGATTGGTGTAGGAAACAGATATTAAATAAAATTTTAGCTCTAGGTCTTTTATCAGCTGTCTGGCAATTACTGGTGGAAAATAGATTATGGGTAGCTCTAGCTTGTTGTCAAAATATTCACCAGTGGTAAAATAGGATGTATAATTAGTGGAGACAAATCACTGCCTGATGCTCAGTATCTCTGGTGCTTGAGAAGTGTGATGGAAAGGGTTAATTATAAGGACTATGAATTGGGAGGCAGTTGCTGAGTACATTTGATTCATGGATTTCTTGAACAATGATGATGATTCACTGCTTATCCAAGGCAAAATATAAAAGCCATAGTCTTTTTGCAGTACATAGGAAAAACCTCCTGCACCAGGAGGTGTATGTGCCTCAATTTGAGACAACTCTGAAGGGCCATCCTAGCTCAGTAGCTCCTGGTAGGATGGGCTGAAGTCTCATCTGCCACTGCATTGTCACTCAGCTCCTGTATCTGCTCAGTGTGGCCATGCTCACTTTCTTCCACCTGTATCTCCAAAGAGCATTCTCCAGTGAGCTATCTGCATGTGACTTCCTGTACTCTTTTTCCAAGGAGCCCAGTTCAAGGCCTGCCCTTGCACTTTATAGCTAAGCTGTCCCTTTTGCATGTACACAAAGTTCACCTTCTGTGTCCTTCAGTGCAACCTTCCAATTCAGGAAGGTGGGCTACTGGAGAAACAGGAAACAGGCTTATATAAGGAAGCAAAACTGTCCCAAGTCACCTCTATATAAGAACCAGGGGCTTCATTCATAAACATGATTGATACTCAAAGATCTCTAGACTTTTGAAGGGGAACAACAGCACAAAAAGAAAGACCAAGATGAATCAACAGGATAATTATTCCTTGATGAAAGGGAGCTAATTGGGCAAGAGAAAAGGAGGCTAAATATTCTAATTGGTATTCTCGATCTAACAGTGATCTGTGTTTTAATCAGTCTTTCCTTGAATACCTCTGAGATTGAGCAGCTTTTAATATTCTTAAAGTCCATTTGTGCGTTTTCTTCTGTGACTCCCTTGACTCCCTTGTATATATTGTTTGGCAATGTGTTGGCTGCACTACACATATCTAATTACTGCAGAGAAAGAAGATTTTGCTTGTTTTTATTGTTCTTTTATTTTCTTATTTACCTTTAGAGCTCACTTGATTTCTTTCTCTTTCTGCTTTGTCTTGAACCAATGTTCTTTCTCTAAGGACAATGTTCTTTTTCTAAGGATGTGTTCTTTATGTTATCATAATATAGGAGTAATTTTTAATGGGAAGTTTTGAAGGGAAGAGTGCCTTTTTTATTGGAGTCTCAACTAAAAGCATATTCCCATTGGACAGAAACAATAATTCAACCTCTCTACGTAATTCTATTAAATGACTTCCCTTGGCTGTTCTATTTGAGGACCCTTGTATATAACCAAATCATAATTAATATCCATGCATATGCTACATATGCCATAAAATGTTCTTCACTAGATACATCTGAGTCCATCAGTGGTATTTAAAAAAAAGAGAAGGAGGGAGAAACAGAAACAGAAAGAGGCAGAGTATGTAAGTGTGTAGGCATAAGATTGTCAGGCAATTTAGAAGTAGTCATTTGGGTACAAAGAATGTGCAAAATAATGATGACTATTAAATATGTCAGATCCAGTCCCAAACTAAGTATTAAGAGAAAAATTCAGTATCTCTAGAAAGGATGGATGGTCCCTCACAATTCACTTAATCTTTATTCTTCATTGAATATCATTGAGGAGGCCATTCACGTAATGAGATGATTAAGGGATCAGTCTTTGTAGCACCTTGGCATGTATTTGAATCCCACCTGTGTTTTTTGTTTGTTTGTTTTAGGCAGATCACTTAACTTCTCAGAACCTCAGCTTCTTTGCCTTGGAAAGGGGGATAGCAGTATTCTGGGGTAGCTGTTTGGATTAAATTTGTGAGAACAATGCTTAGAACACAATAACACTCTGTGAGGGTAAGACATTGTTATTATTTTTAAGATTGCTACTAGGTAAATATACTAATGTTCAGATATCAGTTTTAAAGCCATTTAGAATGTTTAATTCGGGTGTAAATTAAAGGGGGCATTAAAATTAATAACTTAAGTTTCATAGAAATCTTGTTTGGTTTTATTTATTCTGCAGCTTACACAAATTAATATAAGTCTAACATACCTGCTGAAAATTAGCTTTAAATCTTTATACTTGTAAACTGCATCATCCCAATTATTTTAGATAGATAAGCACATTTAAGTAATATGTTTTCTAATAAGATTTGCTCATGTAGACATTATATTAAACTGGTGAAGGGATTAATCGTCTAGAGTTTACTATAGAATAGCACAACAGAGACTACTGTGGTCTATGTTTAATAATTCTTTATTTAAGCAAGTTCTAAATATGACTCAAAGCTTCCATTAGGTTAGATTTAAAACCAGGTCTAGAATTCAAGACCTATTTTTAAAGATACTATTTTACCTAGTGAATTTTATTTGTCCAAATTGTTTATTTTACTTGTTAGAATTGTTGAAAGTGCTACTTTGAATAGGCTATATGTTATATATTATATATCTATTGTTGTATTTGGTTTGTAAATCTCCTATGGTGTCATATATAAAATAATGTAGTTGAACCAAATGATTTTTCTTTTAATTTCATATGGAAATATCTATTTTTGGGGACAGGTCTTTGAGTTGGGGTTGACATCCTTTTTGCAGCATGTAATGTCAATTGAATCTCTGATTTCCTTTTGTCTGCGGTTTGTAGGAAATTTTTGCTTAGGGTTTCTGGTCTTCTTATACAGTATTGGTTTCTTTGTTGCTTTTCAGCTTCCTAAAATATGGTTTCTGTTTTTTTATTTCACTTTATTTTCTTTAGTAACTCATAATTTCAACACACTATAAAACGACTATTTGGGACATCCATCTCCACACCCTTTTTATGAGGTTTAGTTGAAGCAAAATTCAGGGGTGGTAAACCAACTGTTCCAGACAGCTGCATTTGCAAAAAGATTGAAAATAATTAGAGGAAAAAAAAAAAACAGCCTTTGGAATAAATCTGCCCTTATTCTTCTCTTGTTTCTATCTTCTCTCTACTCTTCAAGAAGTCCTTCCCATCTGGAGTTACCCTCGGAAACAAAATTTCCTGAACTTTTACTCATTGAGTTATTTCCCATATACCCCTTGGCCACACTTTCTTTCCAGACTCATTATTCTCTCTTGAATCTTAGATCCAACTCATCATTAGCTGGTTATTAAAGGAGAGAAAATATGTTTGTTGACCTTCAGTGGAAGGAAGAGACAAGGGATGAAAGAAATCTCTGAACACAAGCCATGAACTTCTTGGTTATAGGTATTTACACTGGGGAGAAAGTTTTGAGAAAAAAGGTGATATTATTAATACAGGCTTAATTACATTGATAAAGCCCTGGATTAACAGTGTAAACTGAGGAATCTTTGCTCTGACAACAGATTGAGCCTAAGGGCTAATAGAATGGAAGAAGTGTTGCAAAAGAGGACAAATTGTTTTTCTGGACAATTTTATATTATGCAGTTTTTCTATGAGAGTATAGTGCCTCTATTTGCCATTAGTTCCACCTACTTCATCATTTTTCCTCCTGTCCTCTCATTCACAAGAAATTCTAGTCTTTGACACAGAATGTCACAAAATTGCCCACGTGACATATTCTAGTGTTTAGTGTGTTGAGAGGTCAATGCAAAAGGATCAGTATAGTTCTTCATTTATCATATCTAGTTAGCATGTCAGCTAAGGTGGCCTGGCTTTTTGGTAGATTGGCCAATGAATCCTTTCTCTTCCTCTTCATGTGACTTTTTTTTATTATGTGTGGCCAACCAGAGGCTGCTAATAATGTTCCAAGAATTATATGTGGGTTTTAGAGAGAAGCAAAAACCGCACATAAGCCGCTGGTTCAAAGTGCACACCGAAACTGTAATTCCAGACATTATCGAGCTAATTACATACTTGTGATTTCTATTTAAGTTACTTGAATATAAATCTCTCAGGAAACCTATTAGGATGATTGTTAATAAACAAGCCCCAAATTGGAAGTTTCTATGTTTATGGCTTTCTTAAGTAATACTAAAAAAAAAAAAAATCAATTTTTTATTTCTAAGACTTTATGCAAGTTGTTAAATATGAAAGCATTCCTTTTAATTGTGTAAAAAGCTTTGGTTTGTATAAGCCAAATATTGTTGTTTTTTCTTTTAAGCTTCCATAATGTTTAAATATATTCTTGGTTGGAGATTGTGTTATTCTTTGAGTCCAGAAATGTTCATTAGCATTTTTGCAGGGAGTAAAAGTAACTCTGCCATATGCATGTATTTAGTTACAAGTGGAGAGGGAAAGAACATTTTCAGTAGATTAAAATTATTCTCTATGTCTCAGAAAATCTATGGGAGTAATTATGAGAAGATAGCATAATTATGCAAACCACTAAATGGATTTTCAAAATAGCAGGACACTTATCATTTATTTATTTTAAATATTATGACACATTAATAAAATGAAAATACACAGAGGGAATGTTTATTAACAATAGCAAGGCAGTTGGGTACAGAGGCAAAAAGTAGTGGTCAAAAATGCAAGTGATGTTTTGGTTCTCAGTCTGCTCAGTCTTATTTTAATTTTTTCTGGACTCTAGGATGTAAAGTATGACATTCATTGGTCCTTCCTAACATTGTTCCAGAATGGTTCTTTCAAGAACTTTCACTGTGAAAGGAAGAAAAGGGGAAAATAGAGTGATAGTGACCTAGTAAAGGATGTGTTGATTGTTGGCTTAAGGTTAAGTATCTAAAATTAGCCCATTAGAGATTCAGAAAGAGAGTTGTCTAGGGATAGGAAAAAGGTTAATTGGGTTATATTAAGGCCCAAATGAGATTGGGCACTATGTATATTTTCTAAAAGATTATAAAATACTCTACCTTCCTTTTGTTGGGGAAAAACATTTTTCTTTACCCTTCAAGATTCTTTTGGCTGGTCTAATAATTAAATTGACATGAAAGAGATTAACAAGAGAAAATCAAATTTAATTATGTACAAATGGAGGTTCCATAAGATTCTGAGGCCTCCAGGCCGTCAGACAGTCGAGGTTACTATGCCATCCAGAGCTAAAGAGAAGGTGTCAAGGGTTTGAGACTTCAAAGGGGAGGAAGACAATTCACAGGAAGGCAAAAAAGAGTAAATGTTTGGTAAACAATGTTTGCAGGGCCACTCAGAAACAATGTGACATAGAAATTTTAACAAACAGACTTTGCTAGGTTCCTCCCTGTTTACCACACCTAATTCATATTATAATAGTAGTTATCTATATGATAGTTCTCTTCCTGGAGTAGGTTCTCTATCTAAGTTCTTTCAGGTAGCTTGGGGCAAGGTCAAGGGTTCTTCCTGAGCCTTCTGTTTTTTAAAAATAATTGGCCTCAAATACTCCAATGCCAAAGAGATATTTTGGATTGGCAAATTTTGCTCCCCTACATCTTCATTTTATACACTGGAATAATTGAGATAATCCAGGCTGTTAAAGAATAATAATATCATCTCATCATCATTATTTAATCATCATGGTTTACTTTATTGTTGACTATATACCATTCATAGCTCTTTGCACTTTGCAAATATTAAAAATTTAATCCTTACAAATAAGCCTATGAGATAGTTGTGACACAGCTCAATATTATTATTAATTTATTTTTTGTATAATTTATTTTTAATTTTTATATAAGTCCTCCACAATGTATATTAATATATGAATTGAGCTTTATATTTTCTTAAAAATATACTTAGTAGACTTTAGATCACTTTTACTGATTTTAGGTTTTAAGAATTTCACATTTTCATTGTTTTTTTAATTCTTTTTTAAGATTTGTATTTATTTATTTGGCAGAGAGAGAGAGAGCACAAGCAGGGGGAGCAGTAGGCAGAGAGAGAGGGAGAAGCAGACTTCCCGCTGAGCAAGGAGCCCAACGTGGGGCTCAATCCCAGGACCCTGGGATCATGACCTGTGTGAAGGCAAACGCTTAACCAACTGAGCCACCCAGATGCTCCACATTTTCATTGTTTAGATCATGATTTTTATTAATTTCTGTTTTCTGTGAGGTATTTAACTGACAGGTTTTTATTTATGAGAAAATATGGGAAATTTCTGCATTATTGGTTATGTCTAAGAATGTCCTTGTACATGAATAGTAGCTCAATTTAAAATTTAATTTTTATAATAAATATTGCCCACTTGAAATGTGTTCTAGCATTTGTTACAGTGGATGAGTCATCAGATAACCAATCCAGTTTTTAATTTTTCTTTGTCTGTGAATTATTTGTTGCTACCTGCATGGTGGTAAGCATTTTTCTTAATTCCATAAATTTAGAAACAAAATAAACAGATGTTGACATGGATATCTTGTCATTAGTGTTGATTAGGGCTCAGTGAGTTCTTCTACGTTGAAGTTGCAAGCATTTTTTCAGGCTTTAATGTTGATATATTCCTCTACATTATGAAACCCTGCATAAAAATTAATGTTTTATGCTTTTATTGTTCTTCTATTTTTAGTTCCTAGCAGGGTACCTGACATATTTGTTAAAATCATTGAATTCTTGAATGAATTGTTCTAGCAGCCTGAGAGAATAATATTTAGAGCTTTCAAATGGTAATGTAGTTTCTAAAGAACCATCAAGAGACTGAAATAAAAAATATATTTTAGAAGTTTATCTCTCCTGTGAAAGGTTAGAGTTACTTTTGTCAGAAATTGTTGTCGATACATTATAATATTATCAATAGTCAAAACTTCAACAATCATCAATCAATAGATTTTAACATCATCAGGAAGACCTTGCAGCATTCATTTAGATGCTGCCAGGATTCTGAAAATCATCTTTCTATTTCAAGTATTCTGGACATCTTGGTTAGAACTTCATTTGGACAAATGGTGTTAGGTCTGCAAAAGTCTAAGCTAGCTTCTTTACCCACACCCATAAGTTTTCATAAATGATAGAGAGATGCTGGAAAGAGATTATTATTTTGCTGGACTCTGACCTAGGGCAAGAGGTTAGTAGCTTCATAAAGGGAATTTGTAATGCTGTCAAGATGATAAAATTGACAACTGGGTGCTTTGGTAGGACCTTTGAGTTGCTGTGGCTCATCTGTCTATTTGAGAGTGATGCTCTATCTAGTTATCTTCTGCTGTTGCTGTTGTTATAATTTACCAACATTAAGTAAATATATATCTTTTGCTTATGACTGTTGACATTTTCTATTTTCTTAAACAATCATCTTTGCTCTTGTGCCATCTGCCCAGATTGGAGGAGGAAAGTGAACGGTGGACATAAGTGGGAAAGACAGGGAGAGAGAAAAATAATGTAAAATGAAAACCATTGGTGGGGTTTTGAGGGGTGGTGGCACAAAAAGTTGAGAACATAAATGAATGAATAAATAGCCAAAGAGAAGATAAAGGTGTTTGTTTTGTATGGTAGACACCTAAGAGCAGATACACTTTGAAGAAAGAAAAATCTTCAGCAATTACTAAATAAAATTGGTTCAATAAGACACTGCTCTTATTGTCAGAGTAAAAACCATTTCTGCTGACCCACGTACAACATTTTGGGTCTAAGGAATATATCCTCAGATGAAAGAACTATTAATTTATCTTACTTTCCCCATGACACTCATCATATGGGGGAAAGAATCACACAGTGGACCAGTTCTGGGAGGCTCATTCAATCATCAGGTGTTTTCTAACCTCTGCCTTACAAGTAAAATGATGGCATTGCAAGAAAAGTAACACATGCCAGAGATGTGGCATGCAGGGATTGAGTCTGGTAACACTGCTTAGTTTCATTTCCTTTTAAACAAGTCTATTTTATGTATGTATGCAGTGTGAAATTACTCTCATGGTTGACATGAGGAAGGGAGGTATTCACACTCAGAACAATATTGCTGTTTTTAAAATTTGAATAAAAGAATTACAAAAATCAACTCATCTTCTATAATCAGAGGATTTACAAACTTTTTAAAAAGATTTTAAAATCTTTAAAGATTTTAAAGCAATTTCCCCTGAGAGAAAACCAGACACACAGAGAGAGTGCATGCACAAATAGGCAGAGTGGCAGGCAGAAGTAGGCTTCCAGCTGAGCAGAGAGCCTGACATGGAGCTCGATCTCAGGACCCTGGGATCATGACCTGAGCCCAAGGCAGCGCTTAACTGACCGAGCCACCCAGGCACCCCTACAGCCTTTTAAAAATAGTATTTAATCTGGTCTTGAATAATCTTAGAATAATCACATATTTACATGTGTTAGGTCATTGATAACAGATACCACTTTTATCAAAAATGGGGGAAAATGAAATGCAGTTTGATTTTTAGGAAATAGCACATGAGAGTATCATGGCAAAACGTGCTACAAGATAGACCTGGAAACCACTGTTCAATTCTCTGGTCCTATGGTTTGACTTTTTCAGATTCCACATATAAACTTTGCTATAAGGGATAGCAAGGAAGGAGTGACCACAAAAAGGGATTTGAGGTAAAGGGAGAGACTTCCTTCAATGATAGAGTTAACATACTGTGTTATGAAATCGTGGGAATTCTACAGTAAACATGGAAAATTGGCAATGTGGGGATATGGAATATAACTACAGGAGTAATAAGAGTAGGTGATAGAAGATAGGGAGCTACTGTGCAGCAGAAGACCTGGCTTTATAAAGGAGCATAGACAGTTCACTCATTGCAGTAATAGGGAAGACCAAGAAAGTGGGCACAATCCTCAGTCCTGACCAGAAATCCTTCTATATCTTATTTACCAAGTTGCATATGTTAAGTCAACTTCTTTTTTTAAATGATCCATCCACCTGTCCTCCATACTCCATTTGACACAGTACATAAATCCATTCTTTATTAAAAAATAAAAACTGGAATCCATCAAATGTGAACTCTCCTTAACTTTTAATCTCTGACCAAACTTAGCGGCAATAACACTAATCCTTCTGTCCCAATAAGAGAGTCTCCAGTGAAGGTTGTTTTCCTCCTGAGATCCGTTTCTGCCCATACTATGGATTCTATCCCCTTTCATCAGCACACACCTTGCTCCATCTATGATTCCACTTCTTACCTGTATCTTCATCTTCCCCATCTTTTCTAACGTTAAGTGCTATCTCTACCCTTCATCTTTCTCGGCCTGCCAGGTGCAGTAGGGGAGAATGTCTTCAGAGTTAAAAGCAGACATTCTGGACATTCTGACTTTCACCCTTTGTTTTGCCTGCTATTTACACTCGGTCATTAGTTACATTTTTTCCTCAAAATCATCATCTGCACTTATCAATAACTATCCAATTCCATTGCTTTATAGTCACAATTTAACCCATAGTTGTCATTTGCCAGATATGTTGTAGTTGTTAATGTGGTATCTTGAACTGGAATATTATCCAAGTTCACTACCTATGAAGGTTTCAACACTTGCATTGCTACTGGATGACAAGTGATCCAAGCCTAAGTTCTATATTTACCATCTACTTTTTCAGGTCACTTTTTTTTTTTTTTAGAGAGAGAGACAGTGAGAGAGACCCCCTTTGTCTCCAACTTAAGCTGGAACTGTCCTTCAGAATTGAGTAAAGTGTCCAGGTCTTTATATCAATGTCAGTCAGTCACTGGATGCAAGATATTCTGGGAGGGGGACATGTCCTTGGACTAGACAGCTTTCTTCAGCTGAGGCTATTCCCAAAGTGGTGTGAGAGCAGAGAGTTGTCTATCTTCGGCTCTCCCAGAATTTGGATCAACATGTCTTTCATTCCAAAAGGAGGATCTAAATGGCACATTGCAATGTCCACCACACAAAGCTTTCAGCTTTTTCTGTTCTGTTAAATCAATATACCATTTTCCACTTCTTTACTCTGAGTTTCTAAAATTTTGTCTATCCTCTCCTCTACGGCTTTTGTTTTTGTGTTTATTCCTTAAAACCTACCACTTAAATGTAATTTCATAAGCATGTCAGTAGTAAGCAGAAGTAACCACATGTATTTAATATATTCTAAAAACCCCAAATCTGAAGTAGCATTCTGAGTGGGGCAGCATGAAAGACACTGTTCCTATTTCTAACACATGTTGTCCCAGCTTTTATTTCTTTGTTTCAGATCTAGGTGCTTATATAGAAGACTTTCTAGGATATATCATTGCCTTGGGCACATAAACAGGATAGGAGCTGGACTGGGCAGAATCCAAGTATTTATTACATTTTCTAGTTTCTAAGGTTGTCAAAGGAAATTGTTATAGTGACAGAGAAAAGTATGTTCCTCTGAAACATAGGGGATGAGGTGGGTCATGACACAATATCCTGGAAAACCCTTCCTCCTTAACCATGTGGCCCGCCTGTCATTAGCGCACACACACACACACACACACGTACACCATGCACACACACACGCGCACACTCTCAATCTCTCTCTCTTTAGGTAGAGGAATGGATTTGAAGCAACAGATGCAGAGAAACACTGT
Organism: Neomonachus schauinslandi; assembly: GCF_002201575.2. Lineage (NCBI taxonomy): Eukaryota > Metazoa > Chordata > Mammalia > Carnivora > Phocidae > Neomonachus > Neomonachus schauinslandi. Next base: position 13,801,364 of record NC_058410.1, on the reverse strand, counting down.
TCTGCTATTTACCTGTACTCTATAGGTATAGGGATGGTCTTTTGTGCTCTGTACCTTCATTTCAGGTGAGAGAGCTCTTAGGCAGTTCCCAATTCAGTTGTACTTGCTTCTCTATGCTGCTGACAAGCTGGGTAGAGATGGTTTTTCCCCAGGATTCTTTTCCAATCAAGGTACCATCTAGAAATGAAGGAACACTCTGTTAACTCCACATGGTTGGAGTTGATTGCAGAATGAAACTACTTGATTTCCTCCCTAGAGGGAAAGAACAAATGATGATGAAACTGTCACTCAAAAATAAAATGTTAAAATATTTCAATTTCCTTTATTCTACAAAAGAGATAATGAACTTTAGTCATAAATTGGTTATTTCACTGGTAAGGATTTTCAGGTGGGTAAACTGAAACCAATGGAGATTAAATTGTATGCCTAAAGTCACACAATTATTCAGTGACAGAGCTAGGAGAAGAGCCCCAGTATTGTGGTCCCTAGAAGTGGTGTCTTTCTAATAATAATTAAGTGATTACTGTCTGATTATTTGCTTATTATGTTAGATTGAATGATTGGTCACATTCTAGTTACTCCAACTTCTTCTTAGTAATTTTTTTCTTGTCTATTACACTGACTTGGCCATTCTAAGTTTCTGCAAGTGTTGAAATGAGGAGATTTGCTCTCTTTTTCGCTACTATGACAGCCTATCTAGTCTATCATGATCTTTTAGGACTTCTACGAACAGTTTTTTGCTCGCTAGCTCCTGTTCTTTACTTGAATGCCATCTGTTAGTAATGAAACATGACTCCTTTATTTCAACACATTATCCCGCCAGTTCAGGTCCTTCTGTTGCATGAGCTCATGGCTCTGTATGTTGTATATGTCTTTTAGAAACATTTTATTTTATTGAACAGCATTAATCTAAAATAATAATTATGTTTTATATTAATTATTAATTATTTGATTAATTGATATTATCTTATTGATTTTTTTCTTCATAAACCTCCATGAAGGCAGGTTTAGATCTGTTTTTAAAACAGGTATTAGGGGGTGTCTGGGTGGCTCAGTTGATTAAGTGTCTGGCTTCAGCTCAGGTCATGATCTCAGGGTCCTGGGATCCAGCCCCTCATTGGGCTCCCTGCTCAGAGGGGAATCTACTTCTCCCTCTCCCTCTGCCTCTGCCCCCACTTGTGCTCGCTCTCTTTCTTTCAAAAATTCTAAAAAAAAAAATAAAAAATAAAACAGGTATTAGAAGGACCACGATGGCAACATAAGAAGCTCTTGAATTTCCCCCCACAAATGCACTGGATATACAGCTACTCATGGAGCAATTTCCTCTGAGAGAAAACCAGACACTAGTTGAGTAACTCCTATGCATCAGGCGAATGAGAAAAAAACCCAAATTGAAAAGAGTAGGAAAGGCTGAGGCACTCTCACCATAAACCCGATCCCTGGCACAGCACCACACAAACAGGAGAAAACCCCCAACTCCCAGCTTCTCTCTGAGGAGCAAAGGATTTGGACCTCATACCTTGTGCCCTAACTTTTAAGGCTCCTACCCGAGGGACAGGCTCCCAAAACACCTAGCTCTGAAAGCCAACAGGGCTTGTGTCCATGTGGCCCACAGGACCATAGCAAACAAAGAAGTAGTTTTTAAATGGGGATAGGAGTACACCCCCATTGCTATGCCCCTGGGCTCAGCACAGATGGAACAAACAAAAACATCCATTTCCCAGTTTTTCCCTGGAAGGGACCTAACCTCATACTTTCTCAGCTATAGCCTAAGGGTCCAGGTTCTAATTCACTTGCATGAAGGTGTTGACTGCAATCCTCCCCTTTGGGACACTGATGGGTCTTGGCACACCCTCAGCTACTGGGAGCCACTAAGATTAAGGATGGTGGCTTGGACAATCAATAAGGTTCGAGAGGCAAGTGGCAGCTTGGGCTGGGCTGATTGACAAGGTTCATCTCTTGCATGAAACCACTCTGTCAAAACCATAATGAGATATCATCTCACATGGGTTAGGATGCCTATTATCAAAAACCAAAAGATAAATTCTGATGAGGATGTGCAGGAAAAGGAACACTTGTACACAATTGGAGGGAATGTAAGCTGGTATAACCCTGTGGAAAACAGTATGAAAATTCCTCAAGAAATTAAAAATAGAACTACAAATGATCCAGCAATCTCACTTCTGGGTAGATATCCAAAACAAAAGAAGTCACTATCTTAAAGAGATACCTGCACTCCCACATTCATTGCAGCAATATTCACAACATACAATATTTAATATTCACAATAGCCATGATATGGAAACATCTATGTGTCCATTGACTAAATAATGCATGGATAATGAAAATGTGAAATAGAGAGAGGCTGGTTAAAGGGTAAGTGGGTCTGAGGATCTAATGTACAACACAGTGACTACATATGGCAGTACTGCATGGTATCATTGAATGCTAAGACAGTAAAAATTAAGTATTCTCACCAAAAAGAAAAAACATAAATATGTGAGGGGATGGATGAGTCACTTAAATCAATGGCACTATATATACATATATCAAATCGTCACATTGCATACTTTAAATGTATTACAACTTTATTAGTCAATTACACCTCAATAAAGCTGAAAAAATAAATATAGGTTAAAAAAAGTGGAAAAAGTCTGCATTGCCGGTGCTTAGCACAGTCCATGGTACACAGAAGGTGCTCAATAAACTTTCGTTATGTAAACAAATGATCCAGTTGTCTTTGTTTTCTTTCGTACGTGTTATGTTAATGCCACTTATATTTTTAGAATTCAGGCCCCAAGATTTTTATATTCCTCATTCTTTATTATTCTTCTTCATTCTTTATTATTTATGACTGTAATTCCTGCTTTTTAAAAAACATTATATCTAACATTCTGTTTCCCCCAATTCTTTGAGAATATTGTTCAACGATCAGGAGAGGATGCACTCTGAGAAACACAATATGGATTAAATTAATGTCACAGCAATGTTTTGCTAACAGCTCAGATTCTGTGCTCTTGGGTTGGAATAGGGAGGAAGGAAGGAACAAAGTGTGTATGGTTGTGGAGCTCTCATCTCCTTATACCAGCATCAAAACAATCACAATCATTATCACAACAGTATTTTAGTATGCTTTCTGTGCCAGGAATTGTATTATTAGCATATCTTATTTAATATAAGTTAACAATAATCATTGAATTTGATATTTTTACCCACTTTTCGCAAATGACATGATTTGCCCAAGTCCATGCCACTAAGAACAATATAGGTAGTCAGATCCTGGTCTATCTTGTACCAAAGTTTCAGTGATTCAGTATTTCACTACACATTTTGAAACAACTTCTTAAAGTAATAATATTTAAGCAAAAATTATAAAAACACATGAGATAATCAGTAAATTCAGTAATAGAAGTAATCATATTCTGCAGTATATATAAACCAAATATTTTCCTTCTCTATGTTTTATTTTATTTTCTCTCACTCATATTTCTTTCAACTTTCTGAAGACTGTGGAATATATGGCTCAATATAGAAAAAAGAGGGGTAGTATATGAGTTTATTTGCAAGTGTCTTCATGTCTTGCCTTTATAAACCACTCTCTCTAAAAGCTTTTTCTCAAGGGAGACTGAGGATTTACAGACTTATTTTTCAGCATCTCTACTGAAAATGTCTTCTACAAAACTAAATAAGAGAGTGAACTTTTACTTTGGGAATGACTTTATTGCCACTCAAAAGAAATACTTTTTGATAGAAAACTGCATTTGTATGGATCACAGTTACTTAATGTCTTTGACTAGAGTTTAAGAGTCTGTTCAGTAAAGGGATGAAAAATAAAATGAACAATAGAAATGAAATTATGAGATTATGTTCTTCCTTTGAAATTTTGGACTCTGTATTTGTATGTATCTATATGTAATTGACATTACTTGGTCCTTCTTTTGGTCATTTATTCAACAAGTATTTGTTGTTCACTCTGTGGTAGACACTGTCCAAGGTGATGGGTATGTGATGGCACAGAAGACAGAAACACAGTCCCTGCCCTCAAGAAGCTTCTGTTCAAAGATGAGACTTAAACAATAAAAACATGTATATGTAAACACATGTGCTGTGATTATAATCATTAAAAAATAAAGTGCTTGGTGACAAAGAATTATGACAAAGAAGGACCGCTTGATTTAGAGTCGAAAAGGAATGAAGTTTCAGTGAAGGCGATATTTAAACTGGAGATTAGGAATTAGAAAGCAGTCAGGGCAAGGTCTGGAGAACACAGCCTCTGAGATTTTACAAGTACAAAGGACGTATAGCGGAGAGTGTCACATTCTAGGAAGAGGGAGTGTGACTCGTGCCTGGTGATAAAGAGGAATAGGGATGTATGTTGAAGCTGTAGACATTGACATGGTTCTAATAATGTAAAGTTTAGGAGTTTAAGATAAAGATTAGATTTTATGCAAGTGCACGGCAAAAATACTGAAGTGTTTGAAACAAGTAATGATATGGCCTAACTTATATTTCATAAAAATCACTCTTATGGGGAAAATAAGGTGAAAGAGAAAGGATAGAAAAACAAATGGGTAAGGAATGGAATTTTCTAGAGGAAAGATGATGAATGGTGGCCCTGAAGGAGGAAGGAAATGGATACATTTAAGTCAGAGGGAGAACAGTTTTATTAAAACAACAGAGTAGATTTATAACCACAGAATTTTAGGCATGGTAGCACCTGATTAAGTGGCATTGAGGTAGAGAGATGTTTCAGGTGCCTTTTAGAAAACATGAAATAGACTATTACCTATGTTGTTAATGTGTAAGACGTGGTCATTCTAGTGCTAATTACCTTGTTAATGGATTATATAGTCTCTCTCTCTCTGTCCACACTTTTGGTCTATACCCTGAGGCAGCTGACACTGGAACTAAAAAGCAGCAATAATTTCAGTCACTCATTTTTGTTGCTGTGCTTTCTACATGGGTGAAGAATTAAAGACAACGCTATGTTGACAAATAAAACCTTAAAGGATTTCAATTACTCATCCTATTTCTGATTTTCATATTTAAAATAAATAAAGAAACAAAACAGAGAAAACAAGAGCTCGCAGCTTGCCTTTTAATTGTGGTGGAAGGTAATGAAACAGGCTGTATTGGGGCCATTAAAAAGGAATTTAAATGCATTTAAGCCTTTCTTCTTCATTTATTATACTTCAGCACTAAAGAAAATTTGTTGCATTTAGTTGAATTTAATTTTTCTTTTATTTTCATTTTGACTTAAGTAGCAATGTTTTTAAATAAAATGCAAATGATCAACATATAAGTTTTTCATTTTAAGAACTGTGGTTGTTTTCATGAATTTTATTTCTACAGAAGATGCCTAGTTGGTGTTTCTGGAGGCTATTCTCATGTAAGACAGGTTTAGTCTTCAATTTCAGTGATTCCATTGGCATTGATAATGTGTGAAATCCAAGTAGAGTGTGAGTATAAACACATTTGCTTTTGTGTCAAAGGGTGATATTTTCCCTTTAAAAATATGTTTTGTGCTTTTTACCTGGACCTAACTTAATGGCTGTGTGTTTAATATTGTGAGACTGCTTCTGGCACATTAAAGAAAAACCTCAATAGGATATGATTGTTTTTTCAATTATCTGCTTAAACATGTATTTAAAAATGTGAAATATGAGAAAACTTATTCACAGTTCACTGACTTGTGTGAGGAAATATCGTATCAGACCCTAGATATGGGTTACTAATACAACAACAAAAGTTCATTGGGCCTGGGTGGTTATTTTTGACCTGTCATCAGTATTTGTTCATTATTTTGTATCTATCACAATTGCACAATGACAAAAATTCCTAATTTGTTATATGGAACATCTGGGTCATTAAATCCAAAACAATGTTCTCTGTAAGCACTTCTTAATGAGTATCTTGCTATAGGTGACTAAACTGGTGGGTTATGAAACACGATGTAGACCTTTTTGACCCCCACTTAAAATTCAAATATAACATTGTCTAGAAACGGAATTGTATCAAATGTGGGTTTTTTGGTACAATAACATGATCATATACACATAATATTTAGTTAGTTTATTAATATGATGAATACATTTTCAAATGATGGATCAACTTTGCATTCCTGGAATAAATTGAACTTGGTAATTATTCATAAATTTGAATACATCGCTGGATTTTATTTTTTAATATCACACAGTCCTTAATAATTTTGCGTATCTGTTTTTCAATGAAAATTGTTGTGATTATAATTTCTAGTTTTTGCTTTGAAGCAGTTAGTGGCCTGTTGGCCTATTACCTTTCTTTCTGGTCACTCTTAAATATGTTTTGGTGATCTATATTTTCATCAAATGTATCTAGTTTTTTATCTATTTATCTATCTATCACCTATCATTTTGGGGAAGGATTGATTGAGCTTCTTGTGTCTAAGAATTCATGTCTTTTATCCGTTCTCAAAAGTTCTCAACCATTATTTCTTCAGATATTAGAGTATATTAGAGGAAAAAGCCTAGAATTGTCACAAAGTGGAAATTACACCTCTTTTTTCTTTTACTCAATCTTTGATTAAGTATTAGACTTGATTACTCTCTTGTGTTTCTTAAATTTTTTTTCATAATTTCTATTTGCCTCTGTGGTACATTCTGAGATATTCCTTCAGATAGATCTAATTCACAAATTCTTTCCTGGGTGCCCTAAAATTTGCTAGTAGGCACCTTTACTGAGTACCAAATCTCAATTGTTTTATATCTTATTTCTAAAATTCTGTATGATTTTTTTCAAATGTTCTTGGTCAAATTGTGTAATTTTTTATTCCTTTCTTGCTTGTTAATTTTTCCATTTTTAATGCTTTAACATGTTAAATATTATTATTTCATCTTATGTATCTGATAATGCCAAAATCTGCTGTATTTCAGGGTTAGAATATACTATTTTTTATTTCTTCTGACTCTTTCAAGGTGTATTCTTCTGTATCAGTTTTGTGTTTTTTCCATTATAAGCTCATGTATATTTAAATGCAATCTTTCAAAATTTTCTTTGCTTTTCCCCAATGCTTGGGTGTACATTTTTCTTAGGGTTTTTGTTGTTGTTGTTTGTCTTTTGGTTTTTAGCCATAAAGCTAGTAAGAATGCCTGCTCTTAGCTTAAAAAGAATTTAACTTGTGTTAGAGGTTTTTTTGGGGGAAAATAATTTTTAACTATCATACAGAGCCAATGCTGATGATAGTCATTATTCTTGTACTCTTCTACTAGAGAGTAGATATTTCCTATTTATCCACAAAGTTTGTCACCATTATTGCTCCTTTCTTTATACAGGGGTTCACAGACAAAAGGTTCTACTTCATGCTACCTTTGACTTTTTCTTCTGACCTCTTTAAATGGACCACTAAAACCAAACTCTAAGCATGTATGACTGTTTAGTTGTCTCAGTAAAGAATCCAGAAGGGTAAACTGCGTCTTCTCTAAATCTTTCCTTCCTTCTTTCTTTCCATCCCTCTTCCTTTCCCTCCTCATTCTTTCCTTCCTTCCTTCACTCCTTCCTTCCTTCGTTCGTTCCTTCCTTCCTTTTCTAGTTGCATAGTATTTTTCATACTATTACACTAAATTAGTCTTACATTTTGGAGGATTTTTAAAATATTTTATTCAGCAGTTTGGGGTCTTCTATAGTGGAAGGATTTCTTTGGATAGAAATTTTACTTTAGTGTTGGATATTTAACTCTATATTTACATACTATCATTTTACTTTTTGATTCTTTAATAAGCTCATTTTTTGGTGAAATGAAGGAAGCATAAAATATAGAAAACATTATTTCCTATGGCATGCTTCTTCACTTATAATTTATACATTATCTTTCAGGAAAATGTTTAATACAGCAAGATAAACAACAGGGCAGGTATAATACCTGTATTATAAATAAGAATCCCGGAACACCAAGAAATAAGGCCACAAGACTGCAGACCCATAGCAAGTCATTTGTTGGCAGCTATGTCATAAATTCCTTCTCTTTTCACACTGAGTTTGGTGTCCTTTCATTATCCCTCTATGCTCAGTTTTAAGGCCTATTTATTCAGTGTGGATTCTGTATCTGTCATTTTTTTCTATGTCCAACAATTGCAGCAAAACTTCTCTGTTATTCAAAACTACTGGCAGAAGCTAGCTTATACTTCTAGGCTTTTGTTATTTTAGAGGTCTAGCACTGAGAATAGAGTCTTATAAAGTCTGGGGTGAAAATAAGAAATCTCGATAATTGCTACTCTCAGCCTTCTCACTTCTCCTCTTGGAAATTGAAGAGTACTGAATTATGCTCTAATTGACACTGAAATATAAAAAAGCAAATAAAAAATTCATGATGACCTTTGAGAATATGGCAGATAGAACGTGGCAAATATGTAGCGTTAGTTTCTAATCTAAATTGAAGGGTCATAGAGCACTGCAAATGGCTGATGTCATATACGGCTACAAATTACGACTTTTCAAAGAAAGCACACATCAAAGTCAGCTTTGAATGCTTTAAAAAAATCCTGGTCTATGAATGATTATTAATATTAAATGGCAAATCAATGTAGGTCACAGCAAGGGACAGAACTATAGAACCTCAAGCATGGGTTACATGTTTTTATAGTATTTGACAGAATTACTTTATGAGACTGTGTTTAAAGGCAGCTTTTATGCCTACACAGATTCAAGGAGCTTATATGAAGAGCATATACGAGTCTGACATTCTAAGTGAACATACATCAAAGACACAGGATTTCTGAAGCTACTTCTTGTCATAGGGCATATAGTGAGCATGCATAAAAAAAGGCTTTACTTGTATCCATACAAAAAGAAGCTAATTTATAAATGTAACTTAAAGGCAGGTTGTAAGACTAACAACATATCAGCTCAAATTTTGCCTTCCTGACCACTTCTTCTCCTTGGAAAATGTAAAGATAACTTCAAGTTAATTTCTTGTTTCACTTCGTTTGTTTGTCTTTTGGTTTTTAGCCATACCTTTCTTTCTTTACATTTTGGAGATCCTGTGTCTATATCATTCTTAGCAAGATTCCCAACATCATTTTTATGCAATGAGGATTCTGGTTGGTTTTGGTGGCTGTCCATTTCAAACCCCAGAAATTGTTTTGTTTTGTTAATCTTTGCTACTTAATAAAGAAAGAAATGGGATTGTTATTGTACAATATTCTCCTCACTTTTCCTTCCTCCACCAGTCTCATCCCACTTAAAATCAGTCTCCACTGGGACACATTCCTAACTGTTGATTTCACACATTCATCACTGTGGATTTCATTATGTCATCCATTTCTGGTTAAAAACAAACAGAAATAGGGGTTCCTGGGTGGCACAGTTGGTTAAGTGACTGACTCTTGGTTTCAGCTCAGGTCATGATCTCGGAGTCCTGGGATGGAGCCCCATCTTAGGCCCCTTGCTCAGTGCCAAGTTTACTTGAGATTCTCTCTCCCTTTCTCTCTGCCCTTCCCAATTGTGCTCTCCCTTTCTTTCTAAAATAAATAAATAAATCTTTGAAAAACAAAACAAAACTGAAATACCTCTGTTGCCATCACCATAAGATAAAATGATCACTCATTTCTTTAGTGATCAAAGCCTTGCATGATCTAATTTCAAGATAACTATTTCTATTGACATCTCTTTCCCCTTTCCATACCCTTCTCTCCTCTACCATAGTGACTTTGAGCTTCTTACTGTCCCTGAGGTATAGACAGATTATGAAGCTGTGCTATTCCATTGATCTGGTATACCTTTACTTAACTCCCTCTTTGCTTGGAAAGCTCCTAATCATGCATTCATATAGTTTCATTGTGAGAACTCTTTTAATTCTCCAATGTGATATTTGTGTGGCACACTGTCTTTCCCCACAACACTTTTTTCAAGACATCATAATTCAGCATACCCTGCTTTTATGTTATATATGATCTGTTACTTTGTCTCTCTTACTGTCTTAAAAATAACCTACGACAGGGCCTATTGCACATTAGTTACATACTCTAGCACTTTCCAGCAAAAATAGAAACAAAGTACAAGTCTGATGATGGGATTGTCATCATTGATGACTTTATCCCATGAAATGAAGAGGTTAGGGTTGATTTAGCAATTACCATGTATAAATACACATGAAGATATATCCATATTTGTATGTACATATCAGCTGTACAATACAGAATAACCAATATCACAGATATACTTACTGTATGGTTCTGTTATTAAATAATAGCCATTTTCAACAATTAATTGGAAAGGCTTTTATCTCAGTAGAACTAAAAGAAATTTTACTGTTTTAACTCTCCTCTATATTTGGCTTAGTCAATTTAGTCATTTGGCAAATGTAAGGTTTTTTGTTTAAATATTGATACTCTTCAAGTGTTAGAGACAATTTAGAATTGTGCAGTCCTTCCCCACAACCTTGTTACCAAGTGATAAATTATAATGAGAGTAAGCCCTAAACCAAATTCTGCCAAACCCAAGCTATGAGTTAATATAAGTGGGCACAAACACAGTCCTACACTGAAGTACAGGGAAGTCTCTCCCTATGCCCAGGCACTCCGCCACCTTAAGCAGAAAACATATGAAGGCAGGCACAATGATATTCTAATGGCAGAACTGGCTAGACTTATGATCAAATCTGATGGCAGGACCTCCATAAAATGGAGGGATATGGGGACTCTGAACACTGAGGCCAAGGGCAATCTGCTGGATAAAACTTCCATGCTTGTTAGATTCGTTTATTCCATTACATGAGTGAATATTGACCATGCTTGATGGTGTTGATCAAAACTAAGCAAATTTTATGCTATTTAAGTCCCCCTACCTTTACTGTAATTTCTGATTGGGTTCTTCAAATATTAACTAACATTTGTAGATAAACATCAAACCACTTATCTAGAATTATCTTTGAAATAAACTATAGCACAAACAATATAAAGATATTCTCTTTTATTATCACTATTTTATTTTTTTAAATTTTTTATTGTTATGTTAATCACCATACATTACATCATTAGTTTTTGATGTAGTATTCCATGATTCACTGTTTGCATATAACACCCAGTGCTCCATGCACAACGTGCCCTCTTTAATACCCATCACCAGGCTAACCCATCCTCCCACCCCCCTCCCCTCTAGAACCCTCAGTTTGTTTTTCAGAGTCCATCATCTCTCATGGTTCGTCTCCCGCTCTGATTTCCCACCTTCATTCTTCCCTTCCTGCTATCTTCTTCTTCTTTTTTTTCTTAACATATATTGCATTATTTGTTTCAGAGGTACAGATCTGTGATTTAACAGTCTTTTTTTTTTTTAAGATTTTATTTATTTATTTGACAGAGAGATAGAGAGAGAGCACAAGTAGGCAGAGTGGCAGGCAGAGGGAGAGGGAGAAGCAGGCTCTCCGCTGAGCAGGGAGCTGGATGTGGGGCTCGATCCCAGGACCCCAGGATCATGACCTGAGCCGAAGGCACCTGCTTAACAAACTGAGCCACCCAGGCGCCTCTGTGATTCAACAGTCTTGCACAGTTCACAGCACCCACCATAGCACATACCCTCCCCAGTGTCTATCACCCAGCCACCCCATCCCTCCTACCCCACCCCCCACTCCAGCAACCCTCAGTTTGTTTCCTGAGATTAAGAATTCCTCATATCAGTGAGGTCATATGATACATGTCTTTCTCTGATTGACTTATTTCGCTCAGCATAACACCCTCCAGTTCCATCCACGTCATTGCAAATGGCAAGATCTCATTCCATTTGATGGCTGCATAATATTCCATTGTATATATACACCACATCTTTTTTATCCATTCATCTGTTGATGGACTTCTTGGCTCTTTCCACAGTTTGGCTATTGTGGACATTGCTGCTATAAACATCGGGGTGCATGTAGCCCTTCGGATCCCTACATTTGTATCTTTGGGGTAAATACCCAGTAGTGCAATTGCTGGATCGTACGGTAGCTCTATTTTCAACTTTTTGAGGAAACTCCATACTGTTTTCCAGAGTGGCTACACCAGCTTGCATTCCCACCAACAGTGTAGGAGGGTTCCCCTTTCTCCGCAATCCCGCCAACATCTGTCATTTCCTGACTTGTTAATTTTAGCCATTCTGACTGGTGTGAGGTGGTATCTCATTGAGGTTTTCATTTGGATTTCCCTGATGCCGAGTGATGTTGAGCACTTTTTCATGTGTCAGCTGGCCATTTGTATATCTTCTTTGGAAAAATATCTGTTCATGTCTTCTGCCCATTTCTTGATTGGATCATTTGTTCTTTGGGTGTTGAGTTTGATAAGTTCTTTATACATTTTGGATACTAACCCTTTATCTGATATGTCATTTGCAAATATCTTCTCCCATTCTGTCAGTTGTCTTTTGGTTTTGTTGACTGTTCTTTTGCTGTGCAAAAGCTTTTTATCTTTTAACCCAATAGTTCATTTTTGTCCTTGCTTCCCTTGCCTTTGGAGATGTTTCTAGGAAGAAGTTGCTGTGGCTAAGGTTGAAGAGGTTGCTGCCTGTGTTCTCCTTTAGGATTTTGATGGACTCCTGTCTCACATTTAGGTCTTTCAACCATTTTGAGTCTATTTTTCTGTGTGGTGTAAGGAAATGGTCCAGTTTCATTCTTCTGCATGTGGCTGTCCAATTTTCCCAAGGCCATTTGTTGAAGAGACTGTCTTTTTTCCATTGGACATTCTCTCCTGCTTTGTCGAAGATTAGTTGACCATAGAATTGAGGGTCCATTTCTGGGCTCTCTATTCTGTTCCATTGATCTATGTGTCTGTTTTTGTGCCAGTACCATACTGTCTTGATGATGACAGCTTTGTAATAGAGCTGGAAGTCCAGAATTGTGATGCCACCAGCTTTGCTTTTCTTTTTCAACATTCCTCTAGCTACTCGGGGTCTTTTCTGGTTCCATACAAATTTTAGGATTATTTGTTCCATTTCTTTGAAAAAAGGGGATGGTATTTTGATGGGGATTGCATTGAATGTGTAGATTGCTCTAGGTAGCATTGATATCTTCACAATATTTGTTCTTCCAATCCATGAGCATGGAATGTTTTTCCATTTCTTTGTGTCTTCCTCAATTTCTTTCATGAGTATTTTATAGTTTTCTGAGTACAGATCCTTTGCCTCTTTGGTTAGATTTATTCCTAGGATCTTATGGTTTTGGGTGCAATTGTAAATGGGATCGACTCCTTAATTTCTCTTTCTTCTGTCTTGTTGTTGGTGTATAGGAATGCCACTGACTTCTGTGCATTGATTTTATATCCTGCCACTATACTGAATTCCTGTATGAGTTCTAGCAGTTTTGGGGTGGAGTCTTTGGGGTTTTCCACATAAAGTATCATATCGTCTGCAAAGAGTGAGAGTTTGACTTCTTCTTTGCCGATTTGGATGCCTTTTATTTCTTTTGGTTGTCTGATTGCTGTGGCTAGGACTTCTAATACTATGTTGAATAGCAGTGGTGATCGTGGACATCCCTGCCATGTTCCTGACCTTAGGGGGAAAGCTCTCAGTTTTTCCCCATTGAGAATGATATTCGCTGTGGGTTTCTCATAGATGGCTTTTATGATATTGAGGTTTGTACCCTCTATGCCTATACTCTGAAGAGTTTTGATCAAGAAAGGATGCTGTACTTTGTCAAATGCTTTTTCTGCATCTATTGAGAGGATCATATGGTTCTTGTTCTTTCTTTTGTTAATGTATTGTATCACGTTGATTGATTTGCGGATGTTGAACCAACCCTGCATCCCAGGGATAAATCCCACTTGGTCGTGGTGAATAATGCTTTTAATGTACTGTTGGATCCTATTGGCTGGCATTTTGGTGAGAATTTTTGCATCCATGTTTATCAAGGATATTGGTCTGTAATTCTCCTTTTTGATGGGGTCTTTGTCTGGTTTCGGGATCAAGGTAATGGTGGCCTCATAAAACGAGTTTGGAAGTTTCCCTTCCATTTCTATTTTTTGGAACAATTTCAGAAGAATAGGTATTAATTCTTCTTGAAATGTTTGGTAAAATTCCCCTGGGAAGGCATCTGGTCCTGGGCTTTTGTTTGTTGGGAGATTTTTGATTACTGCTTCAATTTCCTTAGTGGTTACACATCTGTTCAGGTTTTCTATTTCTTCCTGGTTCAGTTTTGGTAATTGATACATCTCTAGGAATGCATCCATTTCTTCCAGATTATCTAATTTGCTGGCATAGAGTTGCTCATAATATGTTCTTATGATTGTTTGTATTTCTTTAGTGTTGGTTGTGATCTCTCCTCTTTCATTCATGCTTTTGTTGATTGGGTCATTTCTCTTTTCTTTTTGATAAGTCTGGCCAGAGGTTTATCAATCTTGTTAATTCTTTCAAAGAATCAGCTCCTAGTTTCGTTGATCTGTTCTACTGTTCTTTTGGTTTCTATTTCATGGATTTCTGCTCTGATCTTTATTATTTCTCTTCTCCTGCTGGGTTTAGGCTTTATTTGCTGTTCTTTCTCCAGCTCCTTTATGTGTAGGGTTAGGTTGTGTATCTGAGACCTTTCTTGTTTCTTGAGAAAGGCTTGTATTGCTATATAATTTCTTCTTAGGACTGCCTTTGCTGCATCTCAAAGATTTTGAAAGGTTGTGTTTTCATTTTCATTGGTTTCCATGAATTTTTTTAATTCTTCTTTAATTTCCTGGTTGATCCATTCATTCTTTAGTAGGATGCTCTTTAGCCTCCATGTATTTGAGTTCTTTCTGCTTTCCTCTTGTGATTGAGTTCTAGTTTCAAAGCATTGTGGTCTGAAAATAGGCAGGGGATGATCCCAATCTTTTGATACTGGTTGAGACCTGATTTGTGACCTACGATGTGATCTATTCTGGAAAATGTTCCATGGGCACTAGAGAAGAATGTGTATTCTGTTGCTTTGGGATGGAATGTTCTGAATATGTCTGTGAAGTCCATTTGGTCCAGTGTGTCCTTTAAAGTCTTTATTTCCTTGTTGATATTTTGCTTAGATGACCTGTCCATTTCAGTGATGGGGGTGTTAAAGCCCCCACTATTATTGTATTGTTGTCAATGTGTTTCTTTGCTTTTGTTATTAATTGCCTTATATAATTGGCTGCTCCCATGTTAGGGGCATAGATATTTACAATTGTTAGATCTTCTTGTTGGATAGACCCTTTAAGTAGGATATAGTGTCCTTCCTCATCTCTTATTACAGTCTTTGGTTTAAAATCTAATTTGCCTGATATAAGGATTGCCACCCCAGCTTTCTTTTGGTGTCCATTAGCATGGTAAATGGTTTTCCACCCCCTCACTTTCAATCTGCGGGTGTCTTTGGGTCTAAAATGAGTCTCTTGCAGACAGCATATCAATGGGTCTTGTTTTTTAATCCAATCTGATAGCCTGTGTCTTTTGATTGGGGCAGTTAGCGCATTTACATTCAGGGTAACTATTGAAAGATAGGAATTTAGTGCCATTGTATTGCTTGTAAGGTGACTGTTACTGTGTATTGTCTGTGTTCCTTTCTGGTCTATGTTGCTTTTAGGTTCTCTCTTTGCTTAGAGGACCCCTTTCAATGTTTCTTGTAGGGCTGGTTTCGTGTTTGCAAATTCCTTTAGTTTTTGTTTGTCCTGGAAGCTTTTTATCTCTCCTTCTATTTTCAGTGACAGCCTAGCTGGATATAGTATTCTTGGCTGCATATTTTTCTCGTTTAGTGCTCTGAATATATCATGCCAGTCCTTTCTGGCCTGCCAGGTCTCTGTGGATAGGTCTGTTGCCAATCTAATGTTTCTACCATTGTAGGTTACATATCTCTTCTCCCGAGCTGCTTTCAGGATTTTCTTTTTGTCTCTGAGACTTATGAATTTTACTATTAGATGTCAGGGTGTTGACCTATTTTTATTGATTTTGAGAGGGGTTCTCTGTGCCTCCTGGATTTTGATGCCTGTTTCCTTCCCCAAATTAGGGAAGTTCTCTGCTATAATTTGCTCCAATATACCTTCTGCCCCTCTCTCTCTTTCTTCTTCTTCTGGGATCCCAATTATTCTAATGTTGTTTCGTCTTATGGTATCGCTTATCTCTCGAATTCTGCCCTCGTGATCCAGTAGTTGTTTATCTCTCTTTTTCTCAGCTTCTTTATTTTCCATCATTTGGTCTTCTATATCACTGATTCTCTCTTCTGCCTCATTTATCCTAGCAGTTAGAGCCTCCATTTTTTATTGCACCTCATTAATATCCTTTTTGATTTAGGCTTGGTTAGATTTTAGTTCTTTTATTTCTCCAGAAAGGGTTTCTCTAATAACTTCCACGTTTTTTTCAAGCCCAGCTAGTATCTTTAAAGTCATGATTCTGAACTGTAGATCCGACATCGTACTAATGTCTGTATTGAGTAGGTCCCTGGCATTCGGTACTACCTCTTGTTCTTTTTGTTGAGGTGATTTTTTCCATCTTGTCATTTTGTCCAGAGGAGAATAGATGAATGAGAGAACAAAATGCTAACAGGGTGACAACGTCCCCAGAAAATATACTCTAAACAAATCAGAAAAGACCTGAAGCCAGGGGAAAAGAAAGGGAAAGAAAGAAAAAAGAGAAAGAAACAAAAAAGAAAAAGATAAAAGCAAACAAAAACAGAAGAAAACAAAAAAAAAAAAACCAGAATATGATCAGGCTGGTGCATAGATCAGTGCCACACAATAGATTTTGGGTGTATTTTGGTCTTTTAGAAGAAAGTGCCTCCCAAAATTTTAAAGAAAGAAAAACTTATATATGTACAAAAATAAGGGTTGATATGAAGGGATGGAATATGACTGTAAAGTTGAAAATTATAAAAATTTTATAAAAGGAATTGATAAGAAGTTGTTTGAAAAAAGAAAGAAGAGGATTAAAAAAAAAGAAAAAAAAGGGAGAGAATGTCATCAGGCAGGAGACTAGAACAAAGCCATACACTAGAGATTTAGGGTATATTTTGATCTGTTAGAAGAAACTGTATCTCAAAATTTTAAAGAGAAAACAACTTATATATATGCCAAAAATAAGGGTAACTACTATGAAGGGATAGAATATGACTCTAAAAATGAAAAATAAAAATGTTTTTTAAAAAAAAGATTGATAAGATGTTGGTTGAAAAAGGGAAAAAGAAAAATTGAAAAAAAAAAGACAGTTAAAAAAAATAACTTTGAAAGACTAAAGAATCATGGTAAAAAAGCCATGGATTCAATATTCAAGGATATAACCCGTGTGGGTTCCACCCCCCACTTAGCCACTGGAGCAACGTCCCTCAGCGGAGCCGACTTCTAAAAGTTCCGATTTGGTGCTCTGTGGCTCTATCACTTGCCAGAAGTGGCTGATGGAGGCCCCCTCCCCCGCCGTCTACCCTCCCGAAAATCGCCTCGGATTCACTTCTCCACATGTCCTACCTGCCAGAAAGTGGTCGCTTTTCTGTTCAGAGAGTTGTTGCTATTCTTTTCTTTGATCTCCTGTTGAGTTTGTAAGTGTTCATAATGGTTTGATCCCTATCCAGCTGAATTCCTGAGACCAGACGAAATCCAGGTCTCCTACTCCTCCGCCATCTTGCCTGTAAATAGCTATTATCACTCTTTTAACCCTGCATCTTTCCCTACCATTTCTACATTCCACTTCAATCCATGAACAACAAAGGGAGTCTCTTGCTTCAAGGCTGATAGTAGAAGTAGAAGGATTGCTCTTCTGTCTTTTGCTTACCGAATGTTCAAAGTTTGGGTTGTCTTTTGACAAACTGGCATTTTCAGATTACATGAAATCTGATTTATTGAAGACTGAGGGTGCAGGTAGCTTTTACAAATGTCTTTGTCAAGTCTGCAGACCAACTGCTCTAGCTGTCCTGAATATTCCCTTTTCTGTTGCAGTAAGTGGTGAAAGGAAAGCTTTGTCTCCTTGACAATCGATACCCATGTATAGATAGCATTTTCAGTCTACTTAGAAATCATCTTCTACCATTACAAAGAAGCACTTTACACTTTGTAAAATAGGCTATTACATACATTATTAAAATAAACTATTATGCAGACAATATAAGGATATTCTTTGCGGCATTATCAAGTTCCCAGTTTGGAATTAGTGGCTGGAAATTTGAAAATTGTTCACTCTCTTCCTGGTTGCTATCACTATTATTTGCATTTAATGGTCATTTATATCAATATTATGAAAACAGAATGTGCTTATTTGTAAAACTAAGTATTTGCTCTTCATTCATTTGGTAAATATTTATAAACATGTGATATGTAAAAGAAAAACCTGAGAGTATAATCGTATTTTAAAGAGATAATTTTGACATTAATAAAAACAGCAACAAAAATTTTATCTGAGGTTTTCTGGGGAAAATGAAGAATTAAGTTTAAATACATCTGTTTTTGACTAAGTAAATCCTTCTTCTGAGAAAGAAAAATATGAAATCATAAATGTTAGTTTTTAAGTAGGGAAACAGATTTCATTAAAAGGAAAATTTGAAACAATTCTCACAAGCCTAAAATGCTGTTTGTTTTTTTATGACATTATATTGTGAATTACTTATATTAAAACTAATAAACAACCATACATTAAATGCTCACATCGCTAAACAGAGTATGTCTGTTAAATAAAAGGTTGACATAATCTGTTAACTGTTAAATTTAACTCGGATAGATTAAATAATAGGTTGTTTATATTGGGAATTCAATGCTTAAAAAGTCTCTAAGCATTCTTTTGCTGTCAAATTGCTTTATTTCTGATATACAAGTTTAACCTTTAGAGTTGTAGTATTTCTAAAGGTGTGTTTGCTTTGTTTGGGAAAACAAAATTATATTGCGCCATTACATGATTTTCATAAAGTTTAAACAAAACCTTGAAAAAATAAAGCTGAAAGTTTATACCAAACATAACCTTGAATTTTATTCATGCTTTGATGGGTGCCTGCAGGATAACAAGTTTAATTATCTAACATGGAGTTGGCATAGTGTATCTGATGCTTCAAAAGCAAGCTGTTGTTAGACATCTCTATGCTTTTGAAATTTTGAAGTTATCTGCATAGAGTTAATAACTAAGTAAATAAGCGACTGAATTTGAAGAGGAAAAAGCATAGACAGAGAAAGGTGTACAGGCAAATAAAAAATTTCCATTGTTATTTCTCCCTTTTTAGATATTATACAGTCACATTATCTTACATATTTAAGTATATTCAATTAACCAAGTAGTTATTCTCTCTCTGAAAATGAAGTTTGCAGCTAATACAAACGAACTACCTACGATGATGTATAAGGATTATATAGTTATATGAAAGTGCTATGAAGACGTCAAACTTGAAGGGAGTTCTAAGATAATGATGTAGACTAAATGTATTCACTTGGATTTACGTTTTTACTTTGTGAAATAAAATCACCTACATGTCCGTTTTTAATTTATTTAGAAAAAACATAATTGAGGTAAAGTTTCAGATGAGTTTAAAGGAAGAATTTTATTTTATATGTGCAGTTTAAATAACATGATGATACTTATGATCCTCCAAAAAATTGTAAGGCTAGAAACATTCAGAGGAGAATTTCAAGTTGTCAAAATATATACATGATGTATATGTTTAAGTTAAAGGCAAAGGGTTGACTTTGATTTTGAAGGCTTTGGAAAACCACCCAAATTACCTAAGCTTAGTTTCTTGATGTGTGAAGTATATTAGTTACTGATTGCTGTTTAACACACCATCTAAACTTCAGTGGCTTAAACAGTAAGCATGCATTATTGCTTATGGGTCTGTTAGTCAGATGGCTACTTCTGTCTTGGTTGGGCTCGCTTATCTATCTGCAGTTGACTACAAGGGAGTTGATGAGTAGCTGGTCTTGGGTGTCCTCAACTGGGACAGCTTGGACCATGAGATATCTCCATGTGATCTTTCATTCTCCAGTATGTTAGCCTCAATGTTGTTCTCATGGTGGTGGTGGCAGGGTTCCAGGAGAGTGAGCAGAAGTGCCCAAATCCTTTTAAGACCTAGGTTTGAGAGTGGTACACTGCCACTTCCATGGCATTTGATTAACCAAAGCAAGTTAAATTTAAATGATGGGGAAGTAAATTCTACCTATGGATAAGAGGAACTACAAAGTCACATTTCAAAGAGCGTGGATATAAACAGGGATGAAAAATCTGGCCATTTTCTCAGTCAGTCTGCGTGAAGATATTATCTAAGAATAACAAAGTGAGAAAGAGACAAAAAACACATTGATTAATATTTCTCAGACTTTAATGTGAAAAAAGAACTGTCTTAGATATTCATTAAAATGCAAATCCTTGGGCCATATTCCCCACTATTATGATTCTAAGTCTGGGATGTGGTCTAGAAATTCTCAATCAAATAGAATACCTCTCTCCCCAGTGATGCCCATGGAGATGGTCTAATGACCATAAGAAATATGAAGTTAAATGATGGAGGGAGAACTTTGATCCCATAATAATGAAGGTTGAGTTACAGCAGGAGAAAATAATGAAGCAAGTGAAAACTGCTCAAAGATTATTCTTTTCTTTTGGTACTGTACTAGTTTTTAGTGTTCAAAAGGCTTCTATATACATTATCTAAGACCCAATAAACCCATGAATCAGGTAGGAATGGGATATATTTTGTTATAACCATCCAGTGATATTTATGAGACTTAAATATCAGCCTTCTATCATAATAACACTTTTCTAATCATGATTTTAGTCTTGTGATTCAGGTGAGCAAATAAAGATGGTGAAACTAAAAAGAGAATCTATTGCATTTATTCAAATTTTGACCCAGTGCATGAGCATTTGAAATGGGGAAGATTGTGCTTATTGAAAATTAATTTAGAGAAATCGATTAATTTGGAGGGAAAGGATTTTTCTAATTCAAAAATGAAGGGAAAAAAAGTAAATGGCTAGCAATAACTCAATTTTTGCCTTTAAGAAAAATGGGTATTGATATTGGCAAGCTATAATATTTAAAAAGTATAATTATTATTATTATAGTAAAGTTCATTATCAAGTTTTTGCCCAGTTTTTATGGAATTAAATTGCATTTTGGTTTTAATTTAGCACACAAAATCATTGAATTGAGTATTTCATCATGTGGAGCTAAACTTGAGGACTGCATTGTGAGGTATTCAGGTAATTTCACATAATTTGTATATAAAGAGGTCACTAAAGCTATTCAAGAAGTCACTTAAGAAAGTAAACATAAGCAAAACTACATTGTAAAAATATCAAGTATAATTTGAAATTGAAATATTGGTGAATTACTGAAGAATTCAGAACTTTTAAATATTTAATGGTCAAAAGATAAGTTCACTTGGTAAACGTCTGAGGGTACACAAATTTAAGCTAATCCTTGTTGCTAAAAGCAAATGAAAAATTGCCAATACTACAGAAAAGCACTGTTTTTTCCGAAGTTAGCAAGCTAACTACCTTCAGTGAATCAGGAGAGAAAAAAACTAGCAAACTTTAAAGAAGATGTTACATAAAACCCAGAGCATTTGAATGGTTAAGTGAAAAAAAAATTACAATGAAATTGATCCTCCTATTGCTGAGGAGACAGAAATCAGAGATTTAAAAAGTGATTCACACCCCTGATAATGAGCTAAGAGAGACCAACTGAAAATTATGAGGGAAGTCTTGTTGGCTAAAGGAAATGTCAGAGACAGATGGCTTTTTTTCTTAAGAGAACAGAGATGGTCTAAAGACTTATAGATTATTTTCAAGTAAAATTGTATGCTTATTTAGGTATATTTTTGTGCAAGTAACTGTAAGTCTTGACAAGTTCTCTGAACCCTCTGCATCTCAGTGTTTTACTCTACAAAGAGGACATATGAACGTCCAGTTCAAAAATCCAGAGATTCCATTTTGATCAGAATTGTGTAAACTAACTTCTTCAGAGAAAACCTAATAGGTAATCTGGTGATAAAATTATGGGTGGGACTTGACACATATTCCTCTGAGATTGGTTCAGTGACCATTTTTTAACACCCTTGTTGAATTTTTCAGTCTCTCTATTGTTTTAAGAGGCAGACCGAATCCTGTCTTGGGATGTGGGGAAACCCTCCTACACTGTTGGTAGGAATGCAAGCTGGTGCAACCACTCTGGAAAACGCTATGGCGGTTCCTCAAAAAGTTGAAAATAGAGCTACCGTATGATCCAGCAATTGCACTACTGGGTCTTTACTCAAAGATACAAATGTAGGGATCTGAAGGGGTATGTGCACCCTGATGTTTATAGCAGCAATGTCCACAATAGCCAAACTATGGAAAGAGCCAAGATGTTCATCGACAGATGAATGGATAAAAAAGATGTGGTGTATATATACAATGGATTATTATGCAGCCATCAAAAGGAATGAGATCT
This sequence comes from Neomonachus schauinslandi, assembly GCF_002201575.2. NCBI lineage: Eukaryota > Metazoa > Chordata > Mammalia > Carnivora > Phocidae > Neomonachus > Neomonachus schauinslandi. Next base: position 13,779,043 of record NC_058410.1, on the reverse strand, counting down.
TGCCATTTGCAATGACATGGATGGAACTGGAGGGTGTTATGCTGAGCGAAATAAGTCAATCAGAGAAAGACATGTATCATATGACCTCACTGATATGAGGAATTCTTAATCTCAGGAAGCAAACTGAGGGTTGCTGGAGTGGTGGGGGGTAGGAGGGATGGGGTGGCTGGGTGATAGACATTGGGGAGGGTATGTGCTATGGTGAGCACTGTGAATTGTGTAAGACTGTTGAATCACAGACCTGTACCTCTGAAACAAATAATATATGTTAAAAAAAAAAAGGAGAAGATAGTAGGAAGGGAAAAATGAAGGGGGGAAAATCAGAGGGGGAGACGAACCATGAGAGACTATGGACTCTGAGAAACAAACTGAGAGTTCTAGAGGGGAGGGGGGTGGGGGAATGGGTTAACCTGGTGATGGGTATTAAAGAGGGCATGTACTGAATGGAGCACTGGGTGTTACACACAAACAATGAATCATGGAACACTACAACAAAAACTAATGATGTAATGTATGGTGATTAACATAACATAATAAAAAAAAAAGTTGTTTGAACTGAGGACAGAATCAACTGCCCCACAATACAAATGCAGTTGAACCATCATTTATTTATTAAATTCTAAACTGGCAAAATTGGTCTGAATGTTTAAAGGAGACAATCCAGTTAAATCACACTGCAGATGAGCTGATTTTCCTAGATAGGATCTCAGCACAAAAACTTAATCTCAGCTAGTATAGCGTGCCTACCATCATGAAGTGCTTTTTTACAGATCTTGATTATTTTTTTCTACTGTCAATTACTGAGTTAGAAAATAGAACTCTGTACCTCTGTACCCCTGTACATAAATATATTTTCATTCCATTTATGTTCCCCAGATAATGCAACAATATGTCTCTAATAGATAAATTTTTCATTATCTTTTAGTTATTTAATTTTTCCTTTTGAAAGACCTAATTAATTAATTAATAGTTAATTATAATTGATTTATGCATCTAAAAAATAGAAATAGTTAATTAGAGGTGTTGGCATATTGCAGAAAAAAAGGTTAGATATAATTTATTTAGCTATCATAAAATGACTTAAAGTTTTTTTTTTTTTAAAGATTTTATTTATTTGACAGAGAGAAACACAGCGAAAGAGGGAACACAAGCAGGGGGAGTGGGAGAGGGAGAAGCAGGCTTCCGTAGAGCAGGGAGCCTGATGCGGGGCTTGATCCCAGGACGCTGGGATCATGACCTGAGCTGAAGGCGGACGCTTAACGACTGAGCCACCCAGGCGCCCCATGACTTAAAGTTTTAAACATGCAAATGAACTGTGTGATGATGAAATGTGAATTTGGAAAAAAATTGGGTTTCAGAGAAAATTGATATGTGTTATTTAATAAAATATCGTTTTCTTGGGAAAATATTTCCATATGCCTTATTGAGCAGCTGGGGTTAGGAAAAATGATAACTGAGCTGCAATTCATAAAATTAGGTGAGTGCACATAACCTAAACCAGTGTTTGATGGTGGGGGTGGGGGGTAGATAATTTGAAGAATTCCCAGAATCAGAGCCTTGCCTCAGGAGAAGAGATTACCAAGAAACAGAAAAAAAGGATAGACCCATCCCCCTGCTGGTTGTTCAGTTGGAGACAGGCAACAACTCTTTCCAGTGCAGTGCCTGGAGACTGGATAGAGTCCTGACATTGCATACAGACTGATGAACAATTATGCAAACTAGCTACATTGGTTAATGGCACCCAGCACTGCCTAGAAGTCTAGAAGTTTTGCAAAGTCATGTCTCTCACCTCCTCAAACTTCTCTCCAGCTTTTCACACGCAATGTTATCTGAAGATCACAAATTCCATGTTTCCTCATCTCCCAAATTTCCATATCCTTCTCTATCTCTATTATTTATTATTTTTCTTTCTGGTTTTCCTCTTATTTACATAGATAGGTATGTCCCCTTTTCTGGAAAAGACCAATCCCTCTCTTTATTGTCTATCATTTTCTTTCACATTAAAAAAGACTTCATATTTTTAGTTATACCCACTTGCCCCTGTGTCTTCAACTTCTCTCTCATTCCCATATGTATTCAATATTCAAGGATTCTTGGCTCATATTTCCCAATTGCTAACTCCCATTACTTCTCAAAACCACAGATAAGCTTCTGAGTTGATTTGCTTAATATGCCATATTAATTTTCTCTTTCCATTCAGTCCTGTTTTTTCCAGTGAAATATATTTCAGGCATAAAAATATAGAGAAACATATAATGCATATGTTATTGTACACATTGATAATTAGTGCCTCATGGCTGTTTTTCAACTATATTCCCACACATGCATTACCCTCTTCTGTTATTTCAAATTCATTCCCAGATGTCAAATAATTTAATTTGCATATTTCTGTGCCTCTCTAAACAATTAGGACTATTTTAAAAACATAACCATAATACCACTTTCAGATTCAGAGTCCTTAAATAAAACTGTAGCATCAAGCAGGAAATAGAGGTACTCCAACATTTGGAATGGTGCTGTCAGAGGATTAAAATGGCTTACAGAACCTAAATTCCAAAGCTTTCTGTTATACCACATTGAGCTTCCGTTACCCTAGGCTGAGACTCCTTTGTATCTCATTAAACCCTTAACCTCTCACTGGACAGAGCTCTTTTATAGGAGACTAATAATGCCAACCTGTAAAGTCACTTGGCCAGATCTCAGCCTCTCCCTGGGAATTAAACAGAATGAGAATGGAGAAGAAAAAGTTAATACACTCAGAGATTTGATAATTAATATTAGACTATATCTTAGGTTATTTATGGGGATGGGTTTTAGGGTGGCTCACCTAAAGGAATTTGAACATATTTTAGCTGAGAGTGAATTTGTTGATAATGAGTTCTCCAACCAGAGAGGCTACATTCAGTTTATTCAAATGGGCATGGATTCTAAGTTTTCTGAGTTATTATACAAAATTGAATCTATCATTGGCTAATGTGAAAGGAGATTGTCAACCGGAAATTACTGGTATAAAGTAGAGGCAGAAATTCAAAAACCTCAGGGGATGGGAATACTGAAGCATGACACACATCTCCTAATTATGTCCACTGAGATGGCCCAAAAGAAATTCCTCTCACCAAAAATTTAAGAAATACTTTGCTATTTGGTAAAGGAAACTCACTCTTTTTCTAATGGAAAGACAGGTGGGAGATAATGCTATTTTTTATTATTTAAATTTTGTTAGTTAACAAATAGTGCAATATTGGTTTCTGGAGTAGCATTCAGTGATTCATCACTTACAACACCCAGTGCTCATCACAACACGTGCCCTCCTTAATGCCCATCCCCCATCTAGCCCACCCCCCACCCACCTCCCTCCATCAACCCTCAGTTTATTCTCTATTGTTAAGAGTCCCTTATGGCTTGTTTCTCTTTCTCCTTTTTTTTCTTTTCCTCCTTCCCATATGTTCATCTGATTTCTTTCTTAAATTCCACATATAAATGACAAATACCATATGATCTCACTTATATGTGGATAATGCTATTTTTAAAAAGCTCTCTGGTCCCAAAGAGAATGGGGCCTTTCTGAGTAGTCTACTAAATATCCTGTGAATTATGAAGTTTTTCTTCTGACTGCTGGGAACAAGAACTAATCTGTTGCCTCAAATCCTTTTGGTTGTTTCCTTCCACAGCCTTGGGTGGCCTCCATATACACATGTGCTCAACAGGATTACACTGATCTCGAGAGGGACCTTCTGCAGGACCAGAGAGCTCTCTCTCTGTGGTGCTCTCACCTTTCTTGCCCTCAGCCCTATGAACTGTGGCCTTGGTCTCCCCCGGACTCTCCGCAAAGGCTCTATCTCCACCACTCAGAGTATGAGGGGCTCTGACCAGCTTCCATCTCCCCCTACACTTTGGCCTGGAAATTCTCTCAAAGTAAAAACTGGGGCACGTGAAGAGCCTGCCTTATTTGTTTCCCATTTCAGAGGGATCCCACATTCTTTCACTGCCCGATGTCAGTGTCTTAAGACTCGTTTTATATATTTTGTCAAGTTTTGTTTTTATTTCGGGGAGGAGGGTAAATTAGTCCCTGTTACTGCATCTCAGAGGCAGGAGTTTCTATGCTTTATTTAAAAGTCTGTTGATTTCCAAATATATGGAACTTCCCAGATGTCTTTCTGTTATTAGCTTCTCCTTTAATTGCATTTTAATCTCTGAATACTTCCTGTTATTTCACTTATTTTAAATTCTTAAGCTTTGTTTTATGGCCCAAAATGTGGAATATGATCTGTCTTGGGGAATGTTCCATGTGCACTGAAAATAATGTATAGTCTGCTCTTGTTGGCTGGAGTGTTCTATAAATGTCAGTGTTTTAAAGTTCTCCAAAAAAACAGAGCCAATAGGAGATAAATATATGTATATGTATATATGATATATATATATATATCATATAGGTACAGATGATAGATGATAGATAGATGATAGAGAGATAGACAGAGAGATAGATAGATATCAGCAGGAAGAGTCTGCATGGGGTTTACTTTGCAGTCAAATGCTCTACCCCTGAGCTCTACCCCCTGCATGGGGTTTACTTTGGAAACAGAGACTTAGAGAATGTCACAGGTAGTTACCCAGAGGTTACAGTTTGCATCAGGAAACCATGAATCATTGGATGTGATTAAGTGGTGGGGCTATCTCCAACTATGCAATAGTCGGTCACCTTACACCAAATGGTACAGAGAGCCCAAACACCAGATTGCAATCAATTCTTCATCTCTCATTCTCTTCCTCTACTAACCTCGGTGGGGGGGGGGGGAGGGGGTATCAACATCCGAAAGTGACTTGAAGCTATGAAATCTACCTGTGTTATCATCTAGGTGCAGGGAAAGTAAATCCGACAGACTGGATCTGAAGATAAACTAAGACAAAAAATTGCCTGTATTGTACTCAATCCAATAGAGTCAATAAACATGGAAATTCTGTTCATTTTTCCATTATATATTTAATAAATTTGCTATGTTTTTATAATTTGACATATTATTATCCTCTCACTATTGTCAGGTTTTCAAAATCTTTTTTGCTTATTTTTGGGAAGAAATAGAGAATAACTAACAATCTCTGCTACAGTTACCATATTCCCATTAAAATACCAACCAAGACCTAAGAAAATACATACACTAATAAATATAATAATCATACAAAAATGAAGGCTCAACAACAGTGCCCAAATGAAGATTGGCCACCAAATTTTTGCCCAAATCTGGGTGAACATAGTCATGGAGATGGATGAAGAAATATGATGAATGAATGGACCATGAGCACTTTTCCCTCTGGCCAGAGCACTCCTCACAGTTTGAGAAAGGTCAGGAGATAGATGGGGATTTCTCCCACTGTTTGCCCAATGCCCTCAAGAATCAGAGGACTTGGATGTCCACCTGAGGTGTTGCTCTAGGAAGTGGCCAGAATTGGGTTCTCCACTTCTCAATCAGACCTCTAATCAATACTTCATTTTTGGCATACAATAAGTGATTATAACTCCAGTAGGAAGTCAAGGAATTGGCTCACTCTATCTTGAAAATTGGTCCCTGTAGGAAAATTATTTAGATAAAAATGACACAGAAAGAGGCCCATGAAAGTATTTCCTAGGACCTGTAGGTGACGGCAGAGGCTCTCCCTAGAACTGCTAGTCAGGCACCAGTCTAAATCAGATTATGCTTTTCTCCCTTCCTGCACCATTTTCTGTTTACTATTTATTATCAAGTATTATTATTTGATATGCCATTATAAAAACTATTTTAGGAAGAAGTAATCTGTTCTTATCACCACACCTAGAAGCTAAGAACTTTAGTGGGCTTGAGATTAAAAGTATTTGAGAAAACCAGTGGATGTAGATTTCGAACTATGGTACAACTTATAAATTGTATCATATAATATTTTTAAAGTATAAAAATTAAGGAAGTGTATTTATGCCACTATAGTTGTTTCCTTTCCCTTTACTGTTCCTTATATTAAAATCTCATATATTAACTACAAGTAATACATGAATGTGCATGCTATTAAGAAGCCCTTCAGTTTCCATAACTAAGGAGGTTAGAACATACTCAGTTTTTTTTTTTTAAAGATTTTATTTATTTATTTGAGAGAGAGAGCATGAGAGGGGGGAGGGTCAGAGGGAGAAGCAGACTCCCTGCCGAGCAGGGAGCCCGATGCGGGACTCGATTCCGGAACTCCAGGATCATGACCCGAGCCGAAGGCAGTCGCCCAACCAACTGAGCCACCCAGGCGCCCCACATACTCAGTTTTATATATTTATTTTACTTTGTTGCAAGATCTAAATATTGAAATAAAATAAAATAGTTACTGATATATTAATGATAACTTGGGTAATTAAATAGACACAGAGTGATCACCACTGGCTTATTAAAATTTATTTGCAAAATATCTAATGTTATAATAAATTCATAGTGAGAGAGAGGGGTTATTACTCTGTGCCCTGTTTTGAAAGTAAGATTTTTTTTCTGTGCATACCCACCCCTTCCAAAGAAAGAAAGAAAAAAAAAAGAGCAAAGTATATGACAAGATAAAAGCGGGTCTTTGCAAAGAATTATCTGGAAGCATCAACTGAAAGAAGAGACTGGAGGCGAGTGGAGGAACATCCACACCAGGGCAAACAGGAGGGATAGATTTGCCTCGTAATTGCATTTAGGAGCCAAAGACTACCCCAAAATCGTGAATCTAGATGATTTGTGGAATGATAATGCCATTGGTTGTTTTGAAAGATGAAGATGAAGGCCGTATAAAAACAATTACCTGGTTTTAATTTGTTCTCTTGTCCACATTTAATGTGCATCATATTCACCTGGGAGATTGGTCAAGAATGTGGATTCCCTGGTTCAACACCCAGAGAGCTTATGCTATTAGGTTTTACCTCAGCCATGGCAATCTGCATCTTCAATCAGCAACCCAAGACATTTAATGCCAGCGTTCCATGACCCCACTTAGAGAATTAGTGCATGTTCTAACAGAGTTTAAGGAAAGTCAAATGATCTGCTCGTTTAAGTTAGAAAGCATTCTGAAGTTGGGTATGGGAAGGTAGCTAAACAAATAATTTCATGTTTGTCTCTTATTCATATATGTGTTTCCACAAGTCAATTTTGATCATCATTTAATAAATAATTTTAACTCATTCAGACATTCAGCTGTATTAACATAGATATGTAAATATTCCCTCATGTTTTTACCCTTTATGTTTATCACCAGTTTTCTTCCATTAGTCCTAAATTTGTGATTATGTACTTTTCCTTTTTTTACCCAACTCTAGCTAATGGTTTCATAATTTTCATGGCTCTTTTTTTTTAAACTAGCTCTTAGATATATTTATCTTTTCTTCAAATATTTTAATACTTCAGATATATTTTCTTCAGATATTTCAGGAATCCAGTTAAAGATCATTGCTATATTCTTTTTTTTTAACCTAGTGTATAATGAGAAAACCTAAAGAAGGAAAATTTTGAATTAAATTTATTCAACATCCCAATTCATCTCTAACATAGGTGGTTTATACCAATGAAGTCTATTAAAATATTAACAAAATATTTCACTGTTAGAGCCAAACAAATAGCTGAAAAAACTTTAAAAAAAAAAACCAATTTCTCCGCTACTAGGCTCAACTCACACAGTGTTACATTTAATTTTTCCTCCATGGCAGTGAAAGCATAATCTCTAAGGTACTAAATTCCATTACCTTTCCTTATCTATTTCAGATATCATCCAATATCTCATTTTGAAGTTATGGAAGTGAATTTATCTTTAACAAACCATATTTTCCATTTTCTTCTCCACTTTGCCAGTTAACAAGAGTTCAAAAATTTTTAATTTGCCATAATTTTATCTCAGTTGTTAGAATTTGGACTTATTAAATTTAGTCTAAGCTGCTTTAGGTATTTGACAAAGAAAACTTTTGACAAAATCTTAAAGTTGAAAAATACAAATGGGAGGTGGGAGCCAGAATACAACTGGTTATCAGCTGCAAGAAAAACCACAATCTCACATTAAATAATCAGGAATTGGTGACTAGCTTCCTGCATTCAGAGAGCTCCCAAGTCTATTATCATGGGTGAAGAAGAGGGGTAGGCAAAGAGTCAGGGAGGGGGCAGGGTTTCCTGTTTCCTACAATTCTGTGAATTGTAGCTGAGATAAGGCACTTCTATTACATCATTAAGGAATCTTTATTAAGTAGTTCTTGCTTCACTTAATTACTGTGAAGACTTTCCAAAAGATGCATAACACAGAATTTTATGTGTGTGTTAAACCACCTTCATTCAAATACTACTTATTGAATATCTGTAAATACACGTATGTACATCTTCTAGATGCTGGGGCTGTATCAGTGAGCAAAACAGGGAAAAAAGTGCTCTTGTGAAGACTGCATTCTAATGGAACTTAACATTGTTGTGGACACTGATATACGTGGAATTCTTCCTGTGTCATATGTGGTTCTTCCCACTTTCCATGATTCTTCTTTGTTTCTTTTCATCTTCTGTCATTCCTGCTGTTGGATTATCAGGTTTTCTTTCTTCCTTCATTTTCCCTTACTGATTTTGAATATTTTTTCTTGTTCTTTCAGTGATTATCCATATCTGATTGTGACCCTCTGGGGGCTGCATTCCTCGTTGCTACAGGGATTTTGTTATTGTTTCTTGCCTTAATTTGCTGCATGCTCCTTCCTCAGCTTTATAAAGCTTCCTCTTATCCCCGTTATTTATGTAAAGATGCTGAGTATATTTAGAATGTATAGTGCAGGTATCACAGTACCCGAAGAAGTTGAACAGATAAGCAGTGAAATGATTAGCAAGAAGTTTACAATATTTGTTAAGGAAATCACAAATTCTTTGGAAGATCATTAGTATAGGAGCCATTTGTTCATATTCCTGTTGTTGTTTTTTTTAATAGCTTTGGCTGCTATGTCAATAATTTATATGAATAATGCAATGTTCGAGAATAACAGACTAAGTTGCAATAATCTTTCCCACTGATGTTAAGTATGCTGAGGGCAGGAATTTGATCTGGTTTGATGATCCCTTTGTGTCCTTAGCCTCTAGAATGATGTCTGAACCACAGAAAATGCGAAGATTTTTGAATGAATGTTAAGTACTATAAATCATAGATCATATTGGCTTTTATTATGAGTGTAGTAGTGAGGATGGGCAGAAGAGGATGGGACTGATAGAAAATTAAGTATAAGAATGGTAAGAGACATTGGGGAGGGTATGTGCTATGGTGAGCTGTGAATTGTGTAAGACTGTTGAATCACAGACCTGTACTGTGAATTGTGTAAGACTATTGAATCACAGACCTGTACCTCTGAAACAAATAATACATTATATGTTAAAAAAAAAGAAGAAGAAGAAGATAGCAGGAAGGGAAGAATGAAGTGGGGAAAATCGAAGGGGGAGACAAACCATGAGAGACTATGGACTCTGAGAAACAAACTGAGGGTTTTAGAGGGAAGGGGGGGTTGGGGGGATGGGCTAGCCTGGTGATGGGTATTAAAGAAGGCATGTACTGAATGGAGCACTGGGTGTTATATGCAAACAATGAATCATGGAACACTACATCAAGCACTAATGATGTAATGTATAGTGATTAACATAACATAATTAAAAAAAGGATGATAAGACTTTATAATTGATTGGGTGTAGATGTTTCTCGAGAGAAAAGAGTTTAAAGGTAATTTCTTAATTCTTGCTTTGGGCAATTTGCTAAATATGCCATTAAGTGACAAAGAAAATGCTAAAGGATGGGAAACAAAAAAATCAGTTTACTACAGTTTGTCATAGTTGTTGCCAAGGTGCCTGAAAGACTTTCAGTGGAGAGAACCAGCAAGCACAGATACTGAATAAAAATAACCAGAGAGGTAGGATAAATCCAGGAGTGTGTGGTGTGATGGAAACCAAGGGATGGCTGTGGCTTGAGAAAGAAGGAATCATCAACTCTTTCAAGCACCCTTAAGGGAGCAAATGATAAATAAAAAATTTTAAATGTCTCCTTTAGATTTTCTAATCCATATGTAATTGCTTGGTGAGAGCATTTTAATCCTGAGAACATTTTAGAGAATTGGAACCGTGTTTATGGCAGTTGAGGAGTTAGTGGAAGGTGAAGAAGTGGAGATCGTGAGTGTTGTATGCCCCCCCACCCACACACACACAAGTTTGCATGTGAAAGGAGGAGATGAGGTGAGAGAGGTCTGAAGTGAATTAGTGTTCTGTCAGAAAGCAGACAGAGGGAGGGGTCTAAAAGTGATAGGACATAGTTTGGACAACAATGAAGAAAGTGAATTGCATTCAAAAACAAAAGATAAGGTGAGTTTTAAATAATAGGAAGGTCACCAAATTATTTAGAACAGGAAAGAGAAATGGAAGGCTATAAGCAGAAGTGGGGCTATTCCTTTCTAATGCCTTCCCTGTTTCCAATGAAGCAGAGTAAGACTTAGGTAATATGTTTAGGGGTTAAATTGCTTATAGTCTGTGTCCTTTGCCCCCTGGGACAAAGAGTCATGAGTGTGGGGTTTTATCTCTGTTTTTCTCCGTAGCATCTCTAGTGCCAGGAAGTATATCTGGCATATAGTAGAAATAAATAAATATTTTTCTGAATGAATATTTGTGAATCTATTGGGCAGTTTTGGTCAGAAATTTAAGAGCAGAGAAGTTTCTGAGTAGACAAGGAATAGAGCTACCCAAGACTACATGGAGCTTTTCAAACTGTGGTTGGAGGTTGGAGAAACAAGGAACTAAATTAGAGTTCTGTGATTTTCTCATGCAGTTAAAATCGCCTTATGTGTAAATAATAAAACCTTAACAGAAAAACTGATTTCTCTTCAAGGATTTCTGCTCCCACTACAATTTCCAAAATTAAAAGATACAGTTGTATTAAAAAATTTGGACTTAATACTCTAATAAAATGATGCTTCACTAGGTTTTTTAATGTAAGTAAGTAAAGTTCAACTCTTCCCCACCTTCTTTAAAAAAAGTTTTATATAATGAAATTCCATGAGACTCTTCTGGCAAAACATGAATAATGGAGATTCAAAGTAATTTTTATAGTTATTATTCATGAAGCAGTCATGAATTTTCGAGTCCTGTCTATAATTCTCAAGGATTAGAATGTTTGGGCTCGTGTGCATTTTAATGATATTCTTTTTTATCATACACATTCCATTACAGACAATAAAGGTAGATTCTGTGTTACATAAATATAAAGATAAAAATTAAGTCAGAAATGCAGAGCTTTCTTCTTTTTTCTTCTAGTAGCTCACTCAGTTTTATTATCTATGAAACAAGAACGCTTTCCAGTGAATGATAGCAAATGGTATAACAGCATGGTATTTTTTTAACACCCCAAATTTCCATTTAAATATTTAAAGTATCCTTCTTTGCAGCTTGAATTAATGTAATGCCTCTGGCACCAAAAGCTGCTCAGTCTTAGGAACAGTAAACAGACTCTGACTCTATTATTCTCATTTGCAAAATACAATTAATTGCAGAACTATCTATCTCATGAGGTTGTTATGAGGATGACAAAAAGTGGTATTTTTTTTTTAGCAAACACATATTGGGTCCCATGTAAGAGCTACATTAAAAAAAAAACTGATTTGATACTCAAAAATTCTCTGGTACTAAAATTATCATCCTATTTTACAGATGAGAAAGGTAAAGGCATAAAAATAAAGCAATTTGCGCAAAGTTCATTGATACTAATTGGACTTAACCCAAATGCGGATCTATCCCCAGAGTCTGTGCTTTACCTTACTGTTGTTCTCTGTGAGCTCTGACTTTGGGTCCTGTAACGTGGATACAGTCTTCAAAATCAAGAACAGTATTTTTTTGGCTGCTTAAACTATCTCTTGAGTAGGGAAAATAAGGGAAAGTTATCTCGGATTTTGAGAAAGATAAGGGGGTAATGAAATCATATCAACAGATGAGAAGAACTAAATAATGATACATCATGTCTACTTTTCTTATTAGTTTTATTCATAAGTAGAATCCTTTTCATATTGGCACATACTCACTTAGCTGGCAACAAGCACTGGTAGCATTGTTTGAAATCATCTGAATTATCCTCTATTTAAAAACAAAGCAATTAAAATAGCAAGCAAACAAAAAATTACAAGCTTAACATCTATAACACTTCAAAGTGATAACGTACCCTAAAAAACCTGAAAAGTCAAAATATCAGTAACAAAAAAGAAAAAATAGCCAGGTCACCACTTTATCTATAATCATTTTAAATGCAAATGTTCCAAACACAGCAGTTAAAAGATAAAGATTATCAGATCAGATATAAAAGCAAGATGCAACTGCATGCTGTTTATAATACCCACTTGAAAATAAAGATTTAGATATATTTGAAGTAAAAAGATGGAGAAAGATATGCCATACAAGCATTCACCAAAAGAAAGATGGAGTAGAAAATTTTGGATAAAATAGATCTCAAAATATCCCTTTCGGAGATAAGTTTCTGACCTATATCATAATCATTCTGCCTGAAGAACTTTCCTTCACCTAAAAGAGTATTTATGAATCTCCAGCTATCAACATGCTTAATGGTAAGAGAATGAATACTTTCCTAATAAGATGTGGAAAGAGAGAAAGTGTTTTCTCTCATCTCTCCTATTTAAAATAGCGTTGGAATCTTAGCTAGTGCAATAAGGCAAAAAATAAATAAATAAAAGGCATCACATTGAAAAGAAAGAAATATCGTATGTCAACTATACTTCAATAAAAAAATAAATAAAACTGTCTTTATTTACAGACAACATATTGTGTGTGTAGAAAATTCAAAAGAATCTACACACACACACACACACACACGATTTTAGAATTAGCAAATGAGTTTAGTAGGTTCCCAAGATACAAAGTCGATAGTAAAAAGTCAATTATTTGTATTTCTATGTATTAGCAATGAATGACTGAAATCTAAAATTTAAAAATCAGTTTTATTTACAGTAACCCCAAAAATGAAGTAGTTAACTACAAATTTACTGGATTATGCACTGGAGAGATATAAAGGGTTATAGAGTAGAAGTCTATGTGTCATTAAGATATCATTTTCTCCTGATTTGATCCATACATTCAAAGCAATCTTTGTGGTAGATATTGATAGGGTGATTCTAAAGTACATTGGGCAGACAATAGAAATAGAATGACCATAACAATTCTGAGCTCACATGAACTGATCTCAGCACTCAAGCAGAACTCACATCACCTGATTTAAAACTTATTATAAAGCTGCCCTAATTGGGACATTGTGGTATTGGAGAGCTTGGAGCTGATACATATAAGATCAGAATAGAGAGATCAAATATAGACTCACAAGTATAGTCAACTGATTTCTGACAAAGATGCAAAAACAGTGGAGACAGAATAGTTTTCTAAGTGGTGCTGTGACAATTAGACATCCATACGCAAAACAAAACAAAACAAAACTTTGACATATTCCTCACATCATATACCAAGATTAACCCCAAGTGGATTATAGACCTAAAAGGAAAATGTAAAGCTACAAATGTCTAAAAGAAAGCAAAGGAGAAAATCTATATGACCTTGGGTTTGGCATTTAGTTTTTACACACAACACCAAATGTATGATTCATGAGAAACAAGCAACCTATTACAAGAATTTGGGGGAAGAATAATGGATAAGACTGCTTCTTAAACCAAGATTAAGAAATCTTTTGGCAGAGGAAGTAACACTGTCAATGTCAAAGCCTGGCAATTTATAGCGTGATACTGAAGAAACAGGGAGGCAACAACAAAATTCTGCTTCAACAGCCAGCAGAAACATAGGATTTTGTTTCTCATATTCTGTTCAAAAGGGCATAGCTAAATTCAGTATGACTTTCAATAAAATATGGTTATGATAAGGAAGTAAGAAAGCAAGAAAAGCCTTTGCCCAAAATTATTGCTGGTAATTAATCTTCACCTATAGGGACAATCCACAATATACGTGAGTTTCTCATTCCCTGGTTTTATACAGATTTTTTATTAAGATTTTATTTATTTATTTTAGAAAGAGAGAGCAGGAATATGAGGAGGAGCAGAGAGGGAGGGAGGTGGGGGGAAAGAATCTCAAGCAGACTCCATACTGAGCCCAGAGCCCAATGTGGTGCTCAATCCCATGACCCTGAGATCATGACCTGAGCTGAAACCAAGAGTCAGACTCTTAACTGACTGAGCCACCCAGGCACTCCTTATACAGATTTGTGATCTGACAGTAGAAATTACAGTACTTTAGAAAGCTACTCAGAGTTGGTTTCCTATTCAATCTGCTTGATCTAATACCTCCTACAGGAGTTTAACTTAATAGATAGCAGAAACCGTCTGATGCATTTCATCTTACTGATCAGAGAATTTGCCATTATCACAGCAAATTGAATGCTTCCTCAAAGATAACATCTGTTGGTGTTTTTTTAAACAATATTTTTATCTCCATCTGATTCCCAATTACAATATAACAAATTCTTAGAATTTTGAGTGTAAACGGGACATGTAATTAGCATAAATATCAATAAGAGTAAAAAATGTTAATTCCTGTGACCTTGAATAAAAAAGAAAGAAGAGAGAAATATTTTATTTATTGCTAGTTGTTTCCATTGGTTTATTTTCATTATTCTTTTTATGTTATTGTCACTGTAGCAGACTGTTTAATTTTGTCGCTTTCGAATTCAAATTAATTAATTCTGAAGCTCTGGCTGGGAATTGGCTTTGATTCAGAAGGTGAAAGTATTTCTGCTTTGATAGTGACTACCATCCAGTACATGCAAAAGAAAATGCTTTGCATAATATGTTAAACTCAGAAATAATAAGAAAGTCAATGATTAGGTCTGAAAAACCAGCTGAAAATACATGGGAATGAGATCAGAAGAACTTAATCTCTGCCCAAGTGAATCTCAGTTTGTGAAGAAAACCATGCCAGACCTTGGAAATGAGACTTTTAGTAAATTTCATAAATTAGGTAGAACAGTCAGTTGTTTATTTAAACTTTATGCCTGAACAGGAGAAATGTATCAAAATCTAAAAATTATATAACTCAGTGATGCTTGAATTGGTAAAGTTGAGACTTTAAATCAAATGTGCTGTGTTTGAATAACAATACTGTCTATAGATTTGTGATTTGGGCAAGTTTTAAGCTTACTGAGGTACGTTTTATAATCTGTAAAATAGGGATGGTTATTTCTGATTCACAATCCTTGGTGAAGTTTAAAGGAGATAAAGTAGGTGAAATCTTTACAAGTAGGATAATCACGTAAATTACTGCCCAAATCAAAACACTTTTGAAAGTGTAAGGGGGCACTTTCACTATTACGCTAGGAAACTGGATGTAAACCAAAAGAGTCCTAATTACTAAATTACCTGCCTTGTAATTCCAGCATTTGTGTCCTTTCTGGGTCTGATTCTATGGACTGGATTTTTATCTTGACAATAGATTGTTTTCTTACTCTGTTCTTACTTATTCCTATGTCTCATACATTTTGGTTTAATGCTGGATATTGTGTATACACTAACTAACAGTAAACACTGACGTCCTTAATACTCATGCTCAGAAATGCACCTCTCTCTTCTGCAGGAAGGTGTTCAGTGTGAGGTTTTGAGTCAATCTGGCCAGTCATTGGTCTGGGTTTCCGTTTTATTTTTGTTGTAATTGCCTTCACTGCATCAGGAATTACAAATTCTTTACGTTGGACCACCGCTGCCTTGTCCTTGGCTTAAGGCCAGGAGTGACAGATTTTTCCTCCATGTTCCTGCTCCACCTTCAACTTTCAGCAGCCCCTACACGTCTTTCCCACTGAGGAGATTTCTCTCCATGTGCCTCCCCTCATCACACGATAGACCACTGCTGCTTCTTAATTCAGTTCGAGGGCTGTGGTGGGGATTTTTACTCTAGCTTCAGTCTGGGCTGGGATTGTGCATTTGGGCTTCTGCTATAAGACTTTCTCAGCCTTCTCCTCCTTTCTTTTTGTCTCCGTAAGATTGAGCTTTGCATCTTTGAGAGGTCATAGGTAACAATAAGTTTCCTGGCACTGCCTCTGGGACAGTGGAACTCTGCCTGCTATCAACACAAGGTTATAGGCTCAAATGGATTTTTCTCTTCCTACTCTTACCTACCAGTGGCAGACAACTTTTGCTTTTACCCCTTTTTCAGAGTCATTGAATATTTGCTTTGTGCCAGGAATCAGGAGTGTTTTCTCCCCTTTCATTAGTGACTTACAGCTTATCTTCAAAGGAAAGAAGGGTCTGGGAACCAAGCAAGGTTTCTTGCCTACGTGTCTCTGAGTACGGTTCTCGCAGATCTTCTGTCCTGCCATTCTTCTAAGTACCCGGTGGGAGGCATGTGGAGAAGAGCTGGTGAGTAGGTTGGGACTGACCACCCTTGGGTCACAGAACTCCTGGGCTACTAAATTATGTATGTTAGCTCACACTTGGTCTTTAAGTATCCATTCAAGTTTAAGCTGTCTTCTTCCCACTGGCTTTTATGAAGGTTCATCTTCCTCCTGAACTCTGACAAAGGTGAAAATTTCACATGCCCTATTTCTTTTCTGGGGGCCTGGCACCATTTAGAAATCAATATATCTGGCTGCTTAAGGAGCTCAGTTATTTAGATTCAAGAGCATTTATGATTGGAATTTACCCGGTTTCATCTAAGCAACTGCAGAATCTCACTATTTTCTCATGATTTATCAGTTTTGCATTATGTCAGGGTTGCTCCAAATTAAAGGCAGTTATTGATCTTTTCACAGTGAATTTGAATTAATACATATAGAACTGTAGCATCTTTATGCTATTTTTGTCATATAGAGTTCAACTACATATATTAAAAACCACACAAGACCATTCTATAATATTGTTATTTTAACATTCTTAAGTATTTTAGTAAATTAAAACAGCAAGGGAGTCTTGTATATTTTCCCAGATTCTTCATTAATTTATGAATATCCAAGTTTTATCTGTTAACATTTTTCTCACCGGAAGACTATCCTTTAGCAGTTTTGTGTAGTATGTGTTTAGTGGTGAAGAATTCTTTTAAGTTTTTTTTTTTTTAACCTGAAAATGTGTACATATCCCTTTGAATCTAGAAAGATGCTTTTACTGACAATAGAATTCTGTGTAGTTTTTCTTTTCTTCAGCCCTATAAAGATGTTGTTCCACTATCATTTCATTTTCATAGTTTCTGATAAAACATCCATGATCCTTTGGATTGCTGTTCTCTTCACATAATACATCATATTTTCCTCTGCATTTTTTCGAGATTTTCTTCTGATTATTATAAGCAATATGCTGTTAGATTTATGCTTAGCTGCTTGGATCTGGAAATATGTACTTTTCCATGAATTTGGGGATAATTCAGCCATTACTTCTTCAAATGGTTTTTCTGCCTCATTCTTTTCTGTTATCTCCATCTGAGGCTACAATAGTGGGAGGTGAAAAGTTTTCACAGGTTCTGTTCTTTTGTTTGAGAGCTTTTAGTAGTTTCTTCCTCATGTTGAATTTCTGTTAATCTGTTTTAAATTAATTTATCCTTTCCTCTGTTATCTCCATCTGCTAATATACCCATTAACTATTTTTAATTTCAGACAATATGTCGTTTGATTCCAAAATTTTCATTTTGTACCTTTTCATGTATTCTATTACTCTGGTGAGGTTTATCTTTTCAATCATCATAGAATACTTTTCCTTATCTTTTAACATAACTAGACTTACTGTTTTAAAGTCCATGATTAATAAATTCAAGGTCTGTAGCATCTTGTGCTTAACATCTGTTAATTGTCTTTTCCTTCAGAATGAGTAACATAGTCTTTCTTATGTTAAGTAATTGTGGATTGTAATCCTGGATATTGCGGATGCTATGTTTGGAGATTCTGGACTCAATTCCATTGCTACAAAAATGCTGATGACTTTTATCAGGCAATTAACTTAATCTGAAACTGAAAACTGTTTGTTTTTGGTACATGGTGGCTCTCATTTCAGACTTCTTACTGTCTGCCTCACTCACCATGATTTAGGATTCAGTCATAGAACTAGTCAGACTTTATATATAGGATGCCAGAAAGGGTAAGAGAGAGATCAGCTTTTGTAAGTCATCTTTCAGATCTAGTTATGTATTAAAATGAGAATTCTGTCCACTGCAGATGGATCTCACGCACAAGTAGATAAAACCATACCTGAACATGGAAGTCCAGAGTGGAGGGCTACCATACCCATTTGGCTTATTTTTGGGAAAGGCATACAAGTATTTTTATAGGTTCTTATTAAAACATTTTTTGCAAGACTAGCACAATAAAGACTCATACACCTTTTACCTATATTCAATGATTGTTAATAGTTTTTAAAAATTTTATCTATTTCTCTAAATAATTTATATTATTAATACTATTTGGGGGCACCTGGGTGGCTCAGTCAGTTAAGCGCCCAACTCTTGATTTTGGCTCAGGTCATGATTTCAGGGTGGTGAGATTGAGCCCTGCCTTGGGCTCCACACTCAGCGTGGACTCTACTTAAGATTTTCTCTCTCCCTCTGCCTCAGGCCTTCCCCCTGCTTGTGCTCTCTCTCTCTGTCTCTTGAAATAAATAAATAAATTCTTAAAAAATATATTAATATTATTTTTACTGAAATGTTGGAGAACAAGATTCTGATTTTATGACCTTTGACCTTTAAATATTTCAACACATATCCCCTAAGAACAAGGAATTTTATTGTACAGCTATCATATACATAACTATTTGGGAAAGCTTATATAGATACAGTATCATTTATGATATAATATTTATACAATTAGAAGATATAATACATAATCTATATTCGTATTTCACTACTCGCCTGACTATGTCTTTTAAGGGTTTCTCTTCTGTCTTTATTCCTAGCTTATTCTAGTGCAACAATTAATAATAATACTTCACTAAAAAATAAAAAAGAATTTCTGTACAAATACTACAATAAACTGAATACTAGGACTATGGTCTAGTTAAGCAAAAAGGCCTCTTGTTTATTCACTTCACGTGGTTAATTCACACCTTAAATTATTTTCCCCACACCCACTGCATCTATTTTCCTTCAGCTAACATGTTTTACCTAACTCTCAGACTTTGATCTAACCATACATATGACTATCATAGCTTATACTTTCCAAGTATAAGATCACCAAGATGAGACTTTCAAATCAGTACTTAATTCTATTTGTTTAGATCCCCAAATCTATGAAGTTTGGATCCATCTTCTCATGAAACTCAAACATCTACTTCTTAGTAAGAATTATTTCATTATTAAAAATGCTCTTGTGTCCTCTAGCAGGAACCCTTATATCAATGTTTAAGTGGATGTGAATCATAAGCAGGAGTATCCAACACAATAAATTTATAATGTAGTATGCATTAGTATGTCCTCCCGGTTCCCAAATTTATGGTCTGAGAATGGATACTTAATTGTAACAAATATAACTTGTGTTAAATTTTTTTTTTTTCCTGCTTAAGTGTAGAGACAGAACCTACATTCTATCAAACCATGGCTACCAGAATGATATGGACTCAATCTATGTATTCTCTATAATTACTTAGGAAATTTGAATTATACCAAGTCTTCATTCAGTCAAATCAAATACACTTTCAAGAGGCAAAATCACTTCTGAAACCTCACTAATATGAAGGCCTTCAGATAATTAATGGATAACTTTACTTGAAAGAAATTTTCAAGTATCAAGTAAAAAGTAGCTTCTATAAGCAGCCAACGGAGGCCCCTCCCCCGCCGTCTATCCTCCCGAATATCGCCTCGGATTCACTTCTACGCACGTCCTACCTTCCAGAAAGTGGTCGTTGTTCTGTTCAGGGAGTTGTTGCTATTCTTTTCTTCGATCTCCTGTTGAGTTCATAGGTGTTCAGAATGGTTTGATCCCTATCCAGCACAGATCTGTACCTCTGAAACAAATAATGCAATATATGTTAAGAAAAAAAAAAAAAAGAAGATAGCAGGAGGGGAAGAATGAAGGGGGGAAATCGGAGGGGTAGACGAACCATGAGAGACGATGGACTCTGAAAAACAAACTGAGGGTTCTAGGGGGAGGGGGTGGGGGGAGGGGTTGGCCTGGTGATGGGTATTAAAGAGGGCACGTTCTGCATGGAGCACTTGGGTGTTATGCACAAAATATGAATCACGGAACACTACATCAAAAACTAATGATGTAATGTATGGTGATTAACATAACAATAAAAATTTTTAAACAGTAGCTTCTATGATTAAAAAAAGAATTTTCAAGAAAAACCTTGAATGTACTTTGTATTATTCATCGTAATACCATGTACGCCTCTTACGTTACTGTGGATTACATTACTACTTGTCTTACATGGTATGCTTTACTTGAGCATTTCAAACATCAGATGTTGTATAGTACATTACCTAAAAATTCATCTTAAGGCAGATTAAATGATATGCTTGGGGCACAAAGCTATTTGCTGGCAGTGCAAAGATTAAAACTGAGATTTCCTGACTCCCAGTGTGGGTGTGCTCCACAACACCAGGTCATTGGATCCCTGTTAACTGATAAACCAAAAAGAGCCAGTTGAGTCTGGGGAAGACTTCTTCTGCCTTCAAATCTTTTGGAGAACTAAGTATCTTTTCAAACTATAGAAACACTGAAAACAAATTGGCCTTGATCATTAAAAACACACAGATCATGAGTCTATGGATTGTTTCAAATTTAAAGTATCTTTTAATCTCCTCTCAGCTTATATATTACAAAAACATCTTTGACTAATATGGTGATGTGTTTCTGTTCATTATTTCAATTGTTAGATTTTTTCATGACTTTTTTCAACACTCATTTCTAGTAGAACTTTGCTTTTCCCATCAATCTGCTTTGCATTAACATAGTTATCGGAAACAGTGTGTTTTTAAAGATTTATTCTGAGCTGGGAGCAAGAGTACAGCTCTTGTTTTCCAAAATATGCCAACTGCTTTATACATGTTCTTATATTTAAGGAGAATATCTGTCCTGTGATTTCTTTGTAAGATGAGTGATAGGTAGAATAAGCTATGATTAAGTTTAGTCTAATAATCCAATTCGGATCTATATCTCTACAAACTGGAATAGCAGAGTGATAATGTTAGAGACTCCACATACTGCAGATCCTCTAAATAAAAAATAAAAAGGTTAACCAAGCTTTATTAGCCTCATTCATATATCCTTTAGGTAAGAAATCTTCCTAGCATTAGCTTCATTCATTCATTCATTCATTCATTCATTCATTCACTTAGACAGTTTATCAGAGGCATTTATTTTATAAACACTAACAAATCTCTCACCGTGTGTATTACTGTATGTCAGAATCCATGACAGATACTAGAGATATGAAGAAAAGTCAAACAGAATCCCATCCCTAGAGAAGAGACAGACAAGGAACTGATGATTACAACAGCAGAGGTTTTAAGAATTGTTCAGGGTGCCATGGGAACATATATAGACATAATGAACCCCAGAGATGGAAGCATGATCGGAAATAAGAGGTGATGCTTGAGCAGTCTTGATAGACAAGTAAGAAATTAGTCTGATAAAGAAAACCAGAGGGTCTCTCATGGGGAAAACTTGTTTTATAAAAGCATGGACACAAGAGAGCATGACTTACTTTGGGAATACAATGAGGGGGTTTTGCAAAGAGATACAATGAGTAAGATAAACAGGGTCAACATGAAGGTATTCAAAGAATTTTGACTTTCTTTAAGCAATATAAAGTTAAAATAATCTGTCATAAAATAGACTCATTTATGATCAACTGATTTTCAAAATTAAAGCAGAAAAGAGCCAGTGTTTACTTACTTCTGATGTAGACAACTGGAATGGTTTGGGAGGAAAGAGACTGTATTCAAGTTGTGTATATTAATTTTAAGTAAAAAGTAGCCTTCTGTTCTGAGGAATTCTCTAGATGGAACTTAAAGTTTTCTGAGTACTTTTTTTTTTTTTTAAAGTAGTACTGACCTCATTGTTATCCTTTCATGCCTTGCCTGTGACTCACTGGTCTTTTAGGTTTTACTGTATCATTCTTGCATAGAATAAAAGTTGTTTCAAGGATTTGAATCAAAACATGAACTATTTGAATTTTCAATCATCGGGGTTAAAACCAAGTGAAAGGTTTTCCAGATGGGAAGTACAGTTTGCTAATAATATCGATGACTGATTCATTATTATAAGTGTGTATTAAGCAGTGTGTGTGTGTGTGTGTGTGTGTGTGTGTGTGATGTGGGTGCTGGGGACACAGTGGTGAGAAATGATTCTTGTTTTCATGATGCTGACAGTATCGTGGGTGAAATACACATTAATCACATACTTTTATAAATATAGTCGATCCTTATTTGCAGATTCTGTATTTGTGAATTTTCCTACTTGCTAAATTTATTAGTAGTCCTCAAATCAATACTCGTTGCAGTTTTGCGTTCACTCATAGACGTGTGTTTGTAAAGCAGTGAGAAATTTTAGTCTCCTGATGGGTACATTCTGGGTTGAGGTAGAACAAAGTGACACTCTGTATTCTTGTTTCAGCTTTCCAAACGTAAATGAGTGCCCTTTTGTGGTCTACTTATTGCCATGTTTTTTGCATTTTTGTGCTTTTTATTGGTCATTTTGTTGTTTTAACAGCCCCCAAGCCTAGTTCTAGTGTTCCTAAGCACAAGGAAGTTGTGATGTGCCTTACAGAGAAAATACATGTGTGAGATCAGCTTCATTCAGTCATGAGTTACAATGATGTTTGTCATGAGTTCAATGTTAATGAATCAGCAATATATATTAAATCAGGTGTTGTTAACCAGAAACACACATAAAACAAGGCTATGTATCGATCAGGTGGATAGCTGCACCAGAGGCTCACAAAAAAACCCAACCCTGTATTTTCTCTAGGAGCAAAGGCTTTGTTATTTGCTAATTCGGTGCCCAGAGTAACTTTACAAAACATAACTACTGTGGATAATGAGAATCAACTTTACATAAAAAATTACAATTAAGGAAGTGCTTTTATTTTGTTTTCTTATCTTGGGAGCTAAAAGCAATTGCTGATTAAATCCTCTAGCTTAGGATATTATATCCATATTAATTTTTGCTTTTAGATATTTGTTTTCAGAGAAACAAATATCTTTCTCTACACATTATTATTTTTTTCTTTCTGAAATCTTGTGTACATATTCTGGATTTTTATTTGCATGATTCATAATAGGTAAGTTTTGACTCAGAGACTATTCATTAGAGAAGATTTTTTTTTTAAGCCATGGACGTATATGCTTAGAGGTTCCTTTCAAGATCACCAAAAGCAAAGCTATAAGTACAGAGAGGAATACAGTGAAACCCCCAGAGTTGAAGTGACTTTGAAGGTGAGAGTTAGTTTGTGGTGTTCCTAGGACCAGACGCCATGCCTCTACATTGCACAAATCAGTGGTCACTTTGGATGTGCAGGGCATCCTCTGAGATGCTGAACATCCGCCATGGCCAAGCCCAAGATCCTCTCTTCTGAGACCAGTGTTCTTCTTCCACAGCAGGTGGTATGTGGGAGCCACTTGACTGGGTGAACACATACAATCTAGCTGTCATCCTCACATGGATCTGTAACATGCTATTTGATTTACTCTCTGTGGAATCAGTACATAGATACACACATGTTGATGATTGTCAATATGTAAAAAAAGATAGGGTTCTCAATTTCTGAGCCACAAAATGAACAACCACAGATGAAAGAGTAAGTTTAGGTAGATCCTAATTATCTAAAGCACTTCCATGAATTTTAAATTCCTGCTTTCAGAAATTCCTGACTTTTAAATTTCATGCTTTAGCTGTGCCGGTGATAAGAAAAAGAGGCTATGCTTTTTGTCATGGTATGATGGGTGGCGATTTCCTGGAGTACAGAAGATGATATTTTTCACAGATGAAACAATTATTTGGGCACTCTGCCCTATTTTTGTTTCAAATAATGTGCAATTAACTGTTAATTAGTTATTATGCGTGATCCATGCCCTCTGAAAGAAGATAAAACAAGGACACTAGAAGAATGTCTGCAACAATTCACAGGTTTGATGTTCAGCAGGGAATTTAAATATCAATCCCGAAATGGAAAGCAAGCATTTAGACTTTGTCAAGTGCAAAAAGTAAGTGATTCATAGGGGAAAGAAAAAGTTATTTTAGGGAAAAAAAATGAAAGCAGAAGAAAGGGGTATGCTACATTCTTCAAGGTTAGAGAACACTGTTGAATATATATTTTAAAAGGTCTAAAAATCAGTTTCAGAGAAAACATTCAAGTAAAGTTGATAAGCAGTCTGCCGACTCTAAAAACATTTCAGATTTAATGTGAAGCTGATAGTTTTCCTTTATTGGTTGGATTTTTCAAATGACATGCCGTCTTTACAATTGGTCTTAAACTGCTAAATTACAGGTGCCTTCAGCTCATTATCTTGCTATTGTCTCTGAAGCTCAGTTCACATGTGTGGTTGGAGTATTCAGACGCTTGTGTAGCATTATTAAAGAATTGGAGAATACATAAAATCTTAACATCCCTCAATTAGTTTGTATACCATAAGTAGTTTATATACCATTTTATTTTTAGAGAGTATATTTAAGTTAAAAGAATTTTTCACCTGTCCCATAGAAATATTCCTGTCCCATAGAAGTATATATATAATATCTTCTTTATATATGTAAATACATATTATAAATATATATAAATATATAATGAAATATTACTCAACCATAAAAAGGATGAGATCTTGCCATTTGCAACAACATGGATAGATCTAGAGGATATTATGCTAAGTGAAATAAATCAGACAGAGAAAGACAAATACTATATGACTTCACTTAAATGCAGAATCCATGAAACAAAACAAATGATCAAACAAGCAAACAAAACCCAGACCCATAAAGAACAGAGAACAAACTGGTGGTTGCCAGAGGTGAGGGGAGTGGAGGATGGGCAAATGAGTAAAAGGGAGTGAGAGGTACAGGCTTCCCGTTTGGGAATGAATAAATCACAAGGATGAAATTCTAATAGAGTAAAATGGTAACAGATGGTAGCTACACTTGCAGCCAGCATAACATAATGTTCAGAGTTGTCAAATCACTATTTTGTACCCCTGAAACTAATGTAACATTGTATATTAACTGTACTTCAGTAAAAAAAAAAAAAAAAAAGAGAAGGAATATATTAACCGTAGGCATTCAGTAATATCTAAATATGCTCCAATTTATCAACTACTCTTTTTTTTTTTTTAAAGATTTTATTTATTTATTTGAGAGAGAGAATGAGAGACAGAGAGCATGAGAGGGAAGAGGATCAGAGGGAGAAGCAGACTCCCCGCTGAGCAGGGAGCCCGATGCGGGACTCGATCCAGGGACTCCAGGATCATGACCTGAGCCGAAGGCAGTCGCTTAACCAACTGAGCCACCCAGGTGCCCCATATCAACTACTCTTTTAGAGGACATTCAGAGACAGAAGAAACTAAATTATCTAGAACTTATTTTCTCCTTATAAATCACTCTTCACTTTTATTAATTTAATTTATCTGTCTTTTGTTTCTCCTTTGTTTGTTCTTCCTAGATTATAAGTGTGGGTTTTTTTCCCCCCAAATCAATGTATTATTGTGTGTTTTCATGTAGCTTGTGTCCTAATGTAGCAAGAAATTGAAGAAAAATACAAAACTTCATATTGTTGTTCATAAAAATAACCTAAGTCCTCTCTTTGACATTGAATACAATTAAATGCAATTACTTTTTTAAAGCTGGTATCGCTGGACTAAAAAAAAAAAAAGAAAAAAAAACTTTATATTTTATGCATACCATTTCTAATTCTTATAATGAGCTTTTCTACTGATACTCTATGGTCTCTTTGGCCTCTATATAATTTAAAAGGGCTTTTTAATTTTTTTAGAGAGAGAGCAAGAGAGTGAGCAGGGGGTGGGGGAGGAGGGTCAGAGAGAGAGGGAAAGAGAGAATCTTAAGCAGACTCCACACCCAGTGCGAGCCGGACTTGGGACACGATCTCACAATTCTGAGACCATGACCTGAGCTGAAATCAGCTCAGTTGGACACTTCATCAACTGAACCAACCAGGACCCTGAAAAAGGGCTTTTGATGTTCATCTTTAGGCTGTAAATTTTCCATGAGCAAGAACTGTCCAGATTACTGAGTTTATACTTTTCACTTTAATATTCAAAACTTATTAAATGTACACAGTTAAAGATCAAATAGGAGAAAAGAATAGATCTCTTACAAATGTTTAAAACTGTAGCACAAAACCCAACTACAAGTGGTTTAATCTGTGAGGATGTTGATTTTTTTTCTCTTCATGATGATTAAAGGCAGGTGACTATAAGGTTGGACTAACAACTCCACTGTCACTAACGTCCAGATTCTCTTTCTGATGTGCCATGTTCATTGGGTTGCTTTTGTATTAAAAGTAACCGTTCGGGGGCGCCTGGGTGGCTCAGTTGGTTAAGCCTCCAACTCTTGATTTCAGCTCAGTCATGATCTCAGGGTCATGAGATGGAGCCCACGCTCAGCAGGGAGTCTGCCTGGGATTCTCTCTGTCTGCCCCCCACTCTTGCTTTCTCTCTGCCCGCCACTCTTGCTTTCTCTCTCTCTCTCCCTAAAATAAATAAATAATCAAAAGTAACCTTTTTGGCCCATAGCTAAAAATCGTAGGTAATTTAGGATCAGATATTCTTCCACATTATGTAATGTGAGATTTCAAATTTCTATTTCTTTACCCCACAAAGAAAGGCAATAAAATAATATTTAGATACAAGAAAAGTTTGAGAACTGGAGAAGGGAAATGCCCTAAGCTTCCCTCCAAATGGATAATCCTTGCCTCCCAGTATAAAGAAACAGCCACCTACAACTTGATTTATCCAAATCATTTTGATTTTATCTTATTCTCAAACAAGCGTGACTTTTTTTTTTTTAAGATTTTTATTTATTTATTTGACAGAGAGAGACACAGCGAGAGAGGGAACACAAGCAGGGGGAGTGGGAGAGGGAGAAGCAGGCTTCCCGCCGAGCAGGGAGCGCGATGCGGGGCTGGATCCCAGGACCCTGGGATCATGAGCTGAGCTGAAGGCAGCCGCTTAACCGACTGAGCCACCCAGGCGCCCCAAGAGTGACGTTTTTAAAACAAATAAGAACCTGCCTTGGGCAGAGTGAGTTCTAAATTCCTCCAAATGCTCTAGCACACGCTGGCCTGGCCCCACCTCACGTCTGACCACAGGCCAACTGTTTTCTCTCCGGTCCACTTTGCTCCCCCTACTCTAGCTCCACCCCCTCCACCCCCCCCACCCCCCAGTCGGGCGCATTGAACACACTCCCAGCGTAGGATCCCCGGCTGTTCTGTTAGTCTGTAGTGTTCTTCCCCACTGATGTCCTCACCACCTTTTCTACAATTGCAGCCTCCCCAAACCCTACGCTTCTCAAATTTTTTGTCACCTAAAGCAACGCATAAATTTTCTCAAGACCGGGATTTTGGTTTCTTTGTTCAGTGTGTTAACTCGGCACCGGAACAGCTCCTCATTTGGGAAATTCCCAGGGTTTGGGAAAATGAAGCTTTGTTTCAGGGTCTCAGGCAGACTGCAAAGGTAAAGGTGGCACAGCAACGCGGATTTGTTGCTAAGAGACTCAATATTTTGTACTGTGTGTGGTTTTCCTTTCTCTTTCTTTCCAGATGGGACTACGTATTAATGTTTCACATTTTCCTCTCGGCTGTTGAATATTGTGTGTGTTTAGGGAATGCTTTGGTTTATCTTCAGATGGGAAAAATATCCAGACTTATCAGCTAGCTATCCCAGTCGCTGTCTTGGGGGCTGATTGATCCGGCTAGAAGGAAGGGAAAGGAGCCCTTTGTCTTTCCTATCACCCCAACCTAACTTCTGTCCCTGTCCCCTCAAGAGAGGAGCTAATCTGAGCATAGTCAGTTTCCTCAATTTATTTATAACGAAATCGAGGCAGACTTTAGAAGAGGAGTTGCAGATATTCTTAAAATCATCTTTCAACTTAATCTGAACAACAATAGAGATACTGGCAATAATAAATTCCAACATAGTGTTTGCTGATGGTCAGACACTTGTCCACTTAACATACATCAACTTACTGAATGTTCACCACAACCTAATAAGGTGTGTACTATTTTTACTCTCATTTTGTATATAAAGGATTGCGACACAGAGAGTTAGGGAACTTGCCTAAAGCCACAAAGAAAGTGCCAGAGCCAGGAATTATCCCTGAGCAGTCTGGCTCCAGATTGGATGCTCTTAATCACTCTCAGACTATCATCCCTTTATTATTTCTGGCTTGTAGCTCTTTTATGTGTGTGTGGGTGGGTGTGAAATTGTAAACTTTGTTTGGTTTTGGTAATAACTTCATGTTCTTATTTTATTATAGCTTTTGGTTCATCAGGATTATATCTTAAATTTTAGCAAATAACAACATGTTTTTATGCTTATTTAAAAATTTATTAGTAAAATGCATTTCCTACTATTACATTCCTAGAAAAAAATCACATATGGTTTTTTTGTGTTAAACTTTTAACAAACACTAGATTCTGTCTGCTAATATGTTATTTAAAATTTTGCACGTATCTTCTGTTGGTATGTGATTTTTCTTTTTATTTATTTATTTTTTTAAAGATTTTATTTATTTATTTGACAGAGAGAGAGACAGCTAGAGAGCGAACACAAGCAGGGGGAGTGGGAGAGGGAGAAGCAGGCTTCCTCAGGGAGCCCGATGCGCGGCTCGATCCCAGGACCCTGGAATCATGACCTGAGCCGAAGGCAGGCGCTTAACGACTGAGCCACCCAGGCGCCCCAACTTTTCTTTTTATATAACACTTTTTTTTAAGGTCTGTATTAATATCATGGTCAAGTTTTCTTCTTTTCTCTGTGCTCTGGAATTTAGAGAAGTTAAATTCCATGAGAAATATTTTTCCTTGAAGTTTTGGAAGTTTTGCCTATGAGAATAATCTTATATTGACTGCTTATCGAACCATCTGCCCTAAAATCTGGGAATATGTCTACCTCATAATTCCTGGGAAAATGCAGCGTTTTCTCAAACTTCTATTCCTATCTATATGCAAGTCTCTCAGTTCAATCCAGTTTCTGCCCCTCTTTGTTTACTTAATTCAGTCTTGGGAAAACACTAGCTTTCTTGGCATTTGTTGTCAGTTCTGTGAGGGCAAGTTGATAAACTCTCTCAAAGCGACTGATAGCATATTTTATCCATAGTGTTTTCTGTAAGTGCATTAGGGGAAGAAAGAGGAATTGGAAGAGGCAGAATAAAATGTCAACCACTTGAGCTCTTAGCTAATTCTATGAGCAGTTACAACTTGTACAATATTTTCTGAGTCATTTTTATTTATCAATCACCAAATCAGTCGCTTCTTAATTCACAAAAGTACCATGTTGTGTTTTGCTTTATAACAAGGACTATATATATATATATTTTCTTTTTAAAGGGTCAAATCCTCATTTTTATACAATCATGTGTGTAGTGTATGAATCTCTAGCAGAGCATTAACAAAATATGACAATCCTTTTTTTTTTAAGATTTTATTTATTTATTTGACAGAGAGAGAATGAGAGAGAGAGCACATGAGAGTGGGGAGGGTCAGAGGGAGAAGCAGGCTCCCTGCGTGGGACTCGATCCAGGGACTCCAGGATCATGACCTGAGCCGAAGGCAGTCGCTTAACCAACTGAGCCACCCAGGCGCCCCAAAATATGACAATCCTAATAGCTGAGGATTGAAATTTAGGTGGCGTTTTCTATTCTAAAAATGTAACATATTTATAAATGATGTTTTAAAAAATTATTCAAAAGAACAAATTTAAAAATTCAATAATCCTATGCTACGAACTTAATGACAAAGCTGGTACCATTCATTTACAAGACTTTATGTAGATGTGTGGTTTTTTTCTTGGGTAAATACCTAATATAGAATTGTTGGGTCAGGGTAGGTGTACCCTTAATTTTATTAGAGACCATCAAAGAATATACCAAAGTATTTGTACAGTTTTTCACTCACACCAGCAATATTGCCCCTCACCCCTCCCCCTCCTTGGTATTATCAGTCTCTTTAATTTAAGCTGTTCTAGTG
Source organism: Neomonachus schauinslandi (assembly GCF_002201575.2). Classification (NCBI taxonomy): domain Eukaryota; kingdom Metazoa; phylum Chordata; class Mammalia; order Carnivora; family Phocidae; genus Neomonachus; species Neomonachus schauinslandi. The sequence continues at coordinate 13,748,913 of NC_058410.1, read as the reverse complement.
AGGGGCAGAAATATTTTGTTTTTCTTTTTTTTGCACTTCCCTGATGATTAAAGATGCTGAACAACTTTTCACATGTCTATTGGACATTTATCTATTCTGCCTAATAAACTGTCAAAGTTTTTGCCCATTTTTATTCAGTTTTGTCTTTCATACTTGTAGGAATTCTTTATATGCTTACTGTGAGTCCTTAGTCAGATTTAAGTATAGTGATTATATTCTCCCTGTTTGTGGATTAACTTTTCATTTTTATTAACTATGATTTTTAGTGAGCAAAAATTTTGACTTTGATGAAATTCAGTTTGTGAATGTTTCTTTTTTGATGTGTCAGTTTTGCTAGGCAACATTTGCTAGTTTTTCAAATTCAAATACTAATTATCACTGTGAAAGTATTTTGCAGATGTAAGTAAGGGAGATTATTCTGGAAAATCTAGGTGGGCCTGACTGAATCAATTAGGAGGTCTTAGAAGTAGGGCTAGTGTAGGAAGAGAGAGAAAGACAGAACGTAAGAGAAAGGGGAGAAAGAGTTATTCATCTATGTTTTCTTTTAGAAATTTTATCATTTTAGCTTATACATTTGCACTTATGATCTATCTTGCAATAATTTTTTGTGTATGTTGTGAGATAATGGGCTAAGCTTATTTTTTTACTCAGTTAGATTACTTTTTTCCAGTAACATTTTTGAAAAGGGTTTCCATTCTTGTTGAATTACCTTATCAACTTTATCAAAATTAATTGATCAGGGGTGCCTGGATAGCTCTGTCAGTTAAACATTTGACTCTTGATTTTGGCTCAGGTCATGATCTCAGGGTCATGAGATTGAGCCCCACATTGGGCTCTGCACTCAGAGTAGAGTCTGCTTAGAATTCTGTCTGTCTACCCTTTTCCCCCAACCCCCTGATCACTCACTCTCTCTCTCTCTTTCTCTCAAAAAAAAAAAAAAAATTATCAAATACATGTGGGCCTACATCTGGAGACACTATTCTGTTTTATTTCTCTATTATTTCAAACCTTACTACTATTTCTATCACTATAACTACTGTAGCCTTATAGTAAATCTTGAAACCATTCTGTTTAAGATTTCCAAGTTTGTTTTTTCTTTTTCAAGGTCTTAACCATTCTGGGCACTTTGCATTTGTATAAAAACTTTAGAATCAGCACGTCAAATTCTACAAATGCACAATAACATCTGAATTATTCCTATACAAATTTAAAGAAACAATGTAATGCTATATTATTAATGATTTTATACATTTATCCTAAAATCCCTATATCATTATTAATCTCTAATTCTTATAATAAGTTGTGTCAATTCAATGACCTCATGTATATGACTTCCATGGCTTTTCTTATAAAAACCTCAAGTAAATGAATAGGAGGGAATTGGTTTTTGTTTTTGTTTTGTTTTTCAATATTGGCAATCACCTTAGGACCAGCTTTCTTTATGTCCATTTGATCTTTTTTTTTTAATTTATTTTTAAAGATTTTATTTATTTATTTGAGAGAGAGAGAATGAGAGAGAGAAAGCACATGAGAGGGGGGAGGGTCAGAGGGAGAAGCAGACTCCCCGCCGAGGAGGGAGCCCGATGTGGGACTCGATCCCGGGACTCCAGGATCATGACCTGAGCCAAAGGCAGTGGCTTAACCAACTGAGCCACCCAGGCGCCCCATTTGATCTTTTAAAACTAATTTTCCAGCTACAGCTCATAACTCAAATCAAATTCACAGTATGAATTTTGCCTCTTTAGTCATTTCTTTGATATTAAAATTATGTTTGCCAGTTGGATGTCTTCAGGGATCAGCCCAAAAGGATTACATTAGTGAGAATGTCCAATATAACATCTACAGTTTTTGCTTAAACTGGTTTTATTCTGCTAGTGAGACAAAAGGCTATGTCTTTGTGGAATAAATGTATGAATTCCACCCCAACTCATTTTTAATGTTCAATATTTTAGTACTTTTCATGTAGAGTTATTTCGCCAAAAAAGAAATTACTTAAATTTTTATGGGGCAGTTTTATGCTTAATAGAATGTAGAAACTGTTTCATTGACATTATATCCATTTACTTTCCTCCTGAGGTCATAATTAAACCACCTTTCTCAGCCTCTCTTACAATTATGTGTAGTTATATGACTGTGTCTGGCCGAGGAGTTGCAGGTAGACTGATAAATGCCACCTCCATGCCTGACCATATAGTCTTTGGATCCCATGACTTACATCAGCAGCCTCCCAGTTCTGAGGCCTTCAGACTTGGACTGAACTTTACCCCTAGCTTTCTTGCTCCTCCAGCTTGCAGGCAACAAATTGATGCATATCTCAGCCTCCATAATTGTGTGAGCCAATTCCTGTATATCTTCCTGTATATCTTGTGTATCTCTCTATATCCTATTGGTTCTCTTACTCTGGGGAGCCCTGACTAATACAGATTTCATCTCCAAACTGACACAATTGCTCTGCTTCTAAAAGACTAGTCCACTACATCTGTATCTTTGGGGTAAATACCCAGTAGTGCAATTGCTGGGTCGTAGGGTAGCTCTATTTTTAACATCTTGAGGAACTTCCACACTGTTTTCCAGATTGGCTGCACCAACTTGCATTCCCACCAACAGTGTAAGAGGGTTCCCCTTTCTCCGCATCCTCACCAACATTTGTTGTTTCCTGACTTGTTAATTTTTGCCATTCTAACTGGTGTGAAATGGTATCTCATTGTGGTTTTGATTTGTATTTCCCTGATGGCTAGTGAAGGGAAGGAAAACTGAAGGGGGCAGAAATCAGAGAGGGAGATGAACCATGAGAGACTATTGACTCTAGGGAAACAAACTGAGGGTTTCAGAGGGGAGGGGGTCAGGGAATGGGTTAGCCCGGTGACGGGTATTAAGGAGGGCATGTGTTGTGATGAGCACTGGGTGTTATATGCAACTAATGAATCATTGAACACTATAACAGAAACTAATGATGTACTATACAGTGGCTAACTAAACATAAAAAAAAGAAAGACTAGTCTAGTATGCATGCAAGCAAACAAGTTCAGTTTGATACGGATCCCATTGTAAATGGGATCCCATTGCAAATGGGATCCCATTGCCAACTGTTCATTGTTGCAACTTCCTTTACCATAAACTGGATCCCTTAAGTTGAGGTAATATTCTGTGGGATTTCATACTTGTAAATCAGATACTCTGTGAGCCCTAGGATAGTGAGTAGTTCTGCCCTCAAAACATGCAAGCTATATTCCATATATTAAACATGTATCAATTTCAGTAAGGAAAAATTGTTGCTCTATGTATCAAAAATATTTCTACCATCAAGAAAATAAGTGCTTAAAGTAACAGTGAGTTAGATCATGTATTATAAATGTTTCCTTCTTTTCCCCATGAACACTTCTTTAATTAAAATCAGCTGACAGACATTAACATGAACACCAAAATGCATGCTCAGATTAATGAAAATAATAAAACATCTCATTGGTTAGTTAATCAATGCATGAAATTAGAACAATATCAACATGAAATTTTAATCTTCTTAAGACATAGGAAATAGGGGCGCCTGGTTAAGCAATTGCCTTCGGCTCAGGTCATGATCCCAGGGTTGTGGGATCGAGCCCCACATCGGGCTCCCTGCTCGTTGGGAAGCCTGCTTCTCCCTCTCCCACTCCCCCTACTTGTGTTCCCTTTCTCGTTGTCTCTCTCTCTCTGTCAATTAAATAAATAAATAAAATCTTAAAAAAAAGAAAAGACATAGGAAATAGAAAAGATGTGCTATTTTTTATTTTATTAAAAATTTTGAAAGACCATATCATAGAAAGAAACATATGCTATGCCATCATTGACTACAAAATATATGTCTACTGGAAGGTTTCTTAAGAAAAATGCCACCTTGTCTAAATATCAATGTGTTTATATACCAGATTATCTTGTAAGCAACTCTCCAACTTTCAAAGGTATAATGCATAACTTCATAAATTATCACATAAAAGGTTTTATATTCATTTGTTGAAAACACTTTTTCCAAAAATTATTTCACAGGCATATGTATTTTTCTTGAAATCTATTACAGGGAATTATTGTTTTATGAAACATAGTTTGGAAAATATTAGTCCAATGTAAAGCCTCTTATCTGGTAATAAAAATGAGACATACTCCTTTTTTGTACATATTTTTCACATTTAAGAAAGTTATTTAATTTAGTTTCCTTAAAAGAACATGGATATAATAGCAACAAAGCTATTTACCCAGCTTTTAAAATGGTAAATTAATATCAGGGAAAGTAAATGAGATAAAATGTAAATACCCCCAATAATTTTCTTTATTTTATTGATACTGTTGTATTTTTATTCTTAAAAACTATCAAGTGTTTTTAAAAATTCATTTAGTTATGCAGGAAAAGCATATTAAATTATTATGCATAGATACAAAATCACTTAGAGGTTCTGAACTTATTTTTTGTGATTTTAGAAATGTTAAAGAAAAAGTAATGGCATTTCTGATCATCTTCATTAAGTTATAATTTATATAAAATAAAATCTACTGATTTAAAATATCGTTTGACAAATGTGACCCCCTGTAAACAAGTCAATCAAGATATACTGATACCCTTTTGCATCCATTACCTATTTGCTTCATGTCATACCTCCCTCCTCAGGAAACCACTGTTCTGATTTTTATCAGAACACTGTGTATTTTAATATCTGGCTTCTTTCACTCAATAAAATGTCTATGAGATTCATCCATACTGTTATATATATATGTACATATATATATACACACAAATACGCGTATCAGCAATACATTCATTCTTGCTGAGTAGTGTCCCATTTTAAGAATACAACAAAATTATTTGTTTATTTGTTGATGGACATTTGGGTTCCAATTTTAGTTATTATTTCCACTTTTTTGTTACCATCAGTAAAGCTATTATAAACATTCTTTGCTCAAGACTTTGTGGACATTAATTTCATTTTATAAGAAACTGAAAAACCTGTTGTCCAAGGTAGATGTACTATATTACACTCTCCCTGTCAACACGTGTCTCGATTGTTCTATGTCCTTGTAAATACTTGGTTTTATCAGTCTTCTTGATTTTAACCCTTCTCAAGAGTGTAGCTGGTATCTAACTGTGCCTGTAATTCACCTAAGTGTGTTATTGTCTTAGGAAATTTTGGTCCTAGAATGTTACAAAAAATGTGGGTTTTTTTTTCATGAAAAAATAAAATTTTAGGATAAGAAAACATAGGACAAATTGGAATTGGATACTGTGAAGTATATATGTGGGGGGAAAAAAATCAACCAGCAGCTAGAAACATTTAAATAATGATGAGATATTTATTCATTCAAAATAAGATATTTATAATGAAATGAGAAAGTTTTATTTATAATCGTATGTGTATATATATATATATATATATATATATGCTGACTACATAATTTATTATCCTATTAGGTCACTCTGGAGAGTGAAAGGGGTTGTTAAAGAATAAATAAAATACTACAAATTAAACACATATTTGTTGACTAAAAATTTGGTTTTATTATATTGGTAGATCCATAAAATAATTTTGTGCAAACAAAATTTTAAAATATGTTTTTGAAAATTAAATAACATCCATATACATTAAACAAGTTTATAGAAAATGATTTTATTGATTTTCTGAAAATAATGATGTACATGTTTTAATATTTAAATTTATACTTATGATTTAGGATATTTTGACTTGTGGAAAGAATAATTTAATAGGTTCTTATATTTAATAAAATCAATTTATATTTTATATCAGGATCAATGCATATAAGAAGTCTTTTAGTTTTGTAGCACCTAAATATGGCAAAACAATCAAAATAACCACAGATACAAATCATTATTTGATAAATGGTCTGTAAAAAATATTTGCTAAAGAAAGTGTCTCTGAAAGAAAGCCAAAAGACAGTTTTTGTGGAATTAATCAAGTTGTAAAATTAGTACATTGCATGTGACAAAGTTATAATCGAGAATATCTTCTAACAGAAATTGTCCTTCACTTTGCAAGTCTATTAGCATCTATAGTGATAAGATTTTTTATGAAGCATATTACAGTCCAGTGAGATAAACTGATTGATGTCAACAATTCCAAATTTAATTACCATAAAATTTGACATTGAATAAATGTACACTTTTGAATGACTAAGAAATAATAAGAGAGTGGTAAACAAATAAAAAAAAATCTTTAGAAATAACCAGGGATACAGCTTTAAGTCTGATATGAAAAACAAACACCAAAATATGTTTACATATCCCAAACGTAATTTGTTTGTTATATTTCATGGTCAAATTATCAATATAAAATGATTATAAAATGTTTTGAAGTAAATAATATATGCTACTCTCATGTTTTAGAAATGATTTTATTTTTTAAAATAGTTTTGAACAGTATTTTAAAACAGCCATATAAAAATCATCGAGCAATAATAAAGATGTTGGCAACTCTCCAGCTTGTCCTTGTTTGGACAGTTGACATTATGGTTATTTGATGATGCAAATTTTGAGGTAAATCTATAATTCACCACATCTCCAATCAGAATTCCCATAGGAATTTTTGTGGAACTCAAACTGCTTTTTAAATTTATGTAGAAAGCTAAAGAAAATGTTTTGCCATATACTATTGTAGATCCATGTGCATAAAGCTACGTGACATTGGTTCATGGATAGGAAAATAGATCAAGAGTCTAGAAATAGAAATATGAATACCTAGAAGTATGACTCCTGACAAAGCTGGCATTATATACCAGCGAGAAAGAATGGATCGGACAATAAATATCTCTGAAACATGAGAAAATAAAAGTTTTTGTTACTTTACACCATCCAGAAAAATCAATTTCATGTGACACAGAGACTTTAATGTGTAAAGCGAACCTTAAAAATTTTGAGGCAAATTTAGGGGGGGATAGCACTCTGATTTCAGGGTAGGCAGAAAATTCTTAAGCTATATATTTTTATGCACAAGCCATGAAGGAAAAGATTCATACATTTTTTTTTCTAACGGAAAATATTCATAAAAGTTTCTGTTCATCAAAAGACGACATAAAAAATTAAAAAGAGCAAAAGAGTGGGAGAAAGTACTTGCAGTTTAGTTTCTGAATACTAAAAAAAAAAAAAAAAAACATCCTACTCTTCAATTAGAAAAAGACTCAATGTTATGAATAGATAATTTCCCGAAAATGGGAAATGCAGTGCAGATGAAGAGCACATGACAAAAGGCTGCCAGATCTAAAAAATGCCTCAGAAGGGAGCAAGGGACACCTGCCCTGTGCTCTAGTGGAAGTGTAAGCTGGTAGAGCAATTCTGGAGAGAAGCCTGACAATATTTAATGGAATTAATGGTGGGTATACCATATGAAGCAGCTATCCTATTCTAAGACCTATAACTCAGAAAAACTATCACTACATTTATCAGAGCATTATTGATCACCGTGGGATAAGTAGACAAGCTAAAGGGCTACCTGTATTAGTGTGTGGGAGTTGCTGTAACAAAGTCACACAAACTGGGTGGCCTAAACAAAAGATATGTATTGTCTCACAGTTCTGGAGGCCAGAAGCATGAGATCAAGGTGTCTGCTGGGCTGGTTCCTCCTGAAGACTCTGAGGGAGAATTTGTTCCATGCCTTCCTCCAGCATCTGCTGTTAGCTGGTAGTCTGCAGCATACCTTGGTTTGTAGAAGCATCATCTCACCTCTTCTTTTACCTTCACATGGTGTTCATCCCATGTGTATATCTGTCACTGCATCCAAATGTCCCCCCTTTTTTTTTTAAGATTTTATTTATTCATTTGAGAGAGAAGAGAGAGCACACTTGCATGTAGGAGCAGGGAAGAGGGGCAGAGGAAGAGGGAGAAGCAGACTCCCCACTGAGCAAGGAGCCTGATGCGGGACTTGATCCCAGGACTCTGGGCTCATGACCTGAGCTGAAGGCAGACGCTTAACCAGACTGAGCCACCCAGGCATCCCCAATGTCCCCTTCTTATGAGGGTATCCACCCTAATGACCTCACCTTGGTTAAATTTGCAACAACCCTATTTCTAAATGTAGTCGCATTCTGCAGTCTTGGGAATTAGGACTTCAGCATTTCTTTTTTGGGGGTGGACATAATTTAACCCATAATATTACCACTAAGGATATCAGTGACTAAAACATAGAGGATGCTTCAAAGGAGTACATAAGGAGTGAAAGGAATGTGTGCCCAGAGTAGGAGAGAAGGGCATAATAAAATAAAATGAACCAGTTGAACTGGATTAAAAATGACATATAATGAAATATAAAAATGAAGGAAATAAAACAAGATCTAGGACTTAGAGATTTGATTACAACTGTGTATTGTATGCTGAGTAATATTATTTATTTAAGTCTGTGCTCCTGAATTCTGAAGATAAGACCAAATGCATTTAAATATCAGGAGATTCATGCAAGCAGTTTTGTTTCTATCTTTTCTTGAAAAACTCAAAACCCGACATACTAGGTCTTCCTTCCTCTGGGGCAACAAAAATGCTGCACTGTAAGAAGGGGCTTGTGTTCTTGCCAGAGGCTTTAAGGGGGCTTCACTGAGCTCAGCTATCAGCTTGCCCCAAGCAAGAATTCAAGCTTCTGACTCTATTTCAAGGTGTTCAGCAGGACAGGTGAGACAATACAGATCACAGAAAATTTTGATCTTGACCAGAATATATCATGTTGAAAGTGTAGTCTTAAACCTGAATTCAGGTGCAGTAAATTTTTTAAATTCACTAATCCAAGCCCTTTACCTACAATCTTAACCACGTTAGTACTGCCTTCAATTCAGAGCTCTCTCTTTTGGTCTCAAATGTATTTATTTCATTTGCGGACATTTTTTACTGCTGTGTGTTGTACACGTAAGGAGTGGCTACAGTAACCAGAGTTAATTGGCAATAATACCTTTGTTTTAGAATGTTTTGCTCATTTGTTATAATGCATTTTATTTCTGATTGATAAAACCCAACCTTCCCTCACCTGCATGTCTTTCTAAATTTCATAATGCCATTCTCGAATAAAAACAATTTATACTTAAGTTCACTAAGCACTGTCAGATTCTCTATCTAGAATGGCTGCAGTGGTTGCAACTTCCAGAAACAATACACAAAAGTGTCCCTTTGCTTACATCTCTTTTTATGATGCCTTCTTCGTATTTGTTATTACTTTTTAAAATATGCAAAATTTTGTACATCCCCAGTAATTATTGTAAGATAATGCAACACACATACACACTCACATGTACTCTCTCTCTCTCTCTCACACACACACACACACACAATATCTCACATTTGGAATCCCTCACATGTTTTCTTCCAAGTAGTACTTTTCATTTTGTAGTGCTGGTGAATCTGATTTAGTGAGAACATTCATAAGAGACCCAGGGATTGCTACATAAATGGTATTTTATTAGCAGGTCAGCTCTCTTTAGATTTTTGTGAAAGCCAGGAAAGAAGCCTTTAGGCTTATTATTTCAGGAGTGATTTAACCAAAATTGCCTATCTTCTTCTAGAGATGAGTGATGAATCACAGAGGTGATATAATTCTAAATCTCATCAAAGCAAAACCACACATTTTTATATTTAGAAACAAATGAATCACTATGAAAAGGAGGAATAATATGTTATTAGAATAAAAAAGACAACAGAAACAAAGCTCTTGTTCAGTGAGGATAAAATTCAAACTATATCCTTTGCCAATAATTTACAGATTACATTTAATTTAGATAAAGGATTACACAAGAAACACATAAAATTAACCTGGTAGAGTTATTAAATGGATGCATGAATACATGAAAGAATATCTTTCATCACAGCAAAGAATGGAGTAGGTATTCTCTTCTGGTTGCTCCTGACTTAAGTTTTTTTGTTTTTTTTTTTTAAAGATTTTATTTATTTATTTGAGAGAGAGAGAATGAGAGAGCACATGAGAGGGGGGAGGGCCAGAGGGAGAAGCAGGCTCCCCGCCGAGCAGGGAGCCCGATGCGGGACTCGATCCCGGGGCTCCAGGATCATGACCGGAGCCGAAGGCAGTCGCTTAACCAACTGAGCCACCCAGGCGCCCCATAAGTGTTTTTTTTTTTTCTTAAACTCAGAGCTCTTCTAAGAAATGGCAGTTATTTCAGGCTGCACTGGATAGATCCGATTTGCTTACAGAATCTGTTTGAAGTAGTTGTTCAACAGTGCGATTTGGTTCATAAGTAGAATGTGAAGAGGTGTGATGCAAGCAAGGCTTTGATGTGTGCTCGTGTGTTTGCATGTGCCCTTCGTGTCTTTGCTATGGCCATGAGAAGGGCAATCGTGGGAGGTGCCTAGCCCTTCAGCCCAGGTCTCAGTTTAAAAGGCGCATCAGACCTGTGATGGTCAATCTGCCAAGCCCCACCTGGATCAGCCCCCGCCTCCTCCAGGCTAACTCACACATGGGATCACAGGGCTGCACCAGTGACTCCAAAGACACAGAAGAAAAGTGTTCTTGCTGTTTGCTCCTGGGATTTGGGGCTGTAGATCTGAAACAACAGCTGTCAGCTCTAGGCTGGTTAGAAGTTTTGGATATTTTTGGTTGCTAGATGTATAGTGAGTTCCTTCTTCGTGTAGTTCCTGATTTTTCTTCATTTCAGAAAAAACATTCCTTTATTATTTCTTTATTATTTCTAAGTTGTTAGTTGTGCTTTCTTAAGGAAACTCAAGCATGTTTGTGTTGAATTTTTATTCTCTGTCTTGTGATTTGTGCCTCTTCACTGGCCACATTTTCATCTGATTCTGAATGAATTCTTTATATATTTCTTCAACATTATTGAATCAATGTTCTGTAAGCCAGTTTGAATAGAGTTTTAAACCCTCATTGTACATTTTCTTTTTAAATTATACACTTGGGCTTTTCTCTTATTAATATTTTATTCCAACATTTTATGCCTCACTTTTATTTTTCCTTAGTTTGGACTGAGAACACAAGTTATTTTTACTCATTTTTTTATCTTCTGCAATAAATTCCCATTAATGCACCCTAGTGGGCTCATTATTTCCATTGAACTCCTTTTTAGATCATAAGCTGAACATGAGTGCAGTCAGCTCCCCTTCGTCAAATGCAGATGTTCAATTTTTTGTGTGTATCTGCTACCCTGAGGAGGAAACTCCTCATTTCTATTCAGGTCTTCTTTCTGGCCCATGATGTCCTTTTATGTTCCTAAATATAGAGCATGTGATGGTGGTGGTGGTGGGGGGGGGAACCTAGCATTCAGGACAGCAGTTTTCAGTACTAGCCTATTAATAAAGCATTTAATACATTTTTCCCTAAAATTCCCACTTGTCTGTTAGTTACAGATGCTCTAGCTTCCTGAAACACAGTAGTTATTTAACAAATGTTTTTAAATAAGTGAATAAATATATTTGTCAGTGAGTTTCCAATTTGACTTATGAAGGGAAAAGCCATTTTGTTTCTTAAAGTTTCTTTGACTCTAGTGGTCATTTCTTTTGGGAAAACTGTGGCAAATATTTCCCCTGCACCCATTCCTGCATATTCTTTGAGAACAGCCTATCAATATCTCCACGTCTTACTTAGTCTACTTCCCTGGTTTTTAATCACATATAAGCTGGAAAAAAGTGTTCGTTTAATAAAGTGGAGCATATTATGCATGAAGCTCTTTTAAGAGAACCCTAGTTAAGATGAAGTCTTGGAACCTCAAATTAGAATTTTTCTTAATTGTGTTAGATATTCCTATTTTTAAAAAGAAGTAAAATTAAAAAAAAAAAAAGCTAAACTGAACTGAAAGTCTTGGCCAACAGACAACATCAGATTCTCCTCTATATTTGTTCTTAAGTCTTTTCTACCCTGGTCCATGGCCCAAAAAACTGACTTGAAACAAAAAAAAGGAAAGATAGGGGACAGATGAGTCTAAGGGAGGAGAATGTGAGTGGACCTTTAAAAGTGACCCAACTGTGAAGATATTTTTGTTTCCTCAAATTGAACATTTAATTTTTAATGAGGAAACTTAGAGAAAAGTTTAATTAACTTGCTCAAAGCCACAAAATGGAATACATTATCAATTCATACATGTGGAAAAAATACCTTCACTTTTAACTTAATATTGAAATGACTGCAAACCCTTTCAGGGTGAACCAAATTTGCACACAGTTGGAAAAACATATTGAGACTGCAAAAAGAAGTTATGGCTAGAGGTCTAGGTCTAAGAGTCAATAAGAAGTGAACCTTGAACTCCTCCCATGAGATCGGCCAGAAGGAGATGGAGACTGTTGTGTTAACAGCAGTCAAAAAAGTGGTACAGCAACAGACACTGAAAAAGACCAAATAAGAAGGACCTAGAAATTCACACATCAGAGTGAAAGTCATGAGCAAGAGCCACACCATGAACATGTAGGGGAAAGAGAGGCCATGGGACATGGGAGCCAGAGGCTATGGAGATGTGAGAAAGCCCATCTAATCCTGGAAACAAAGTTCTGCTATTATAGGGATCTTTTTAGAGAGAGATAAATGAAACTTTCCATCCATGCTACTCATCCATGCTGGACCTTAGTGTTAATACTTGTCAAATGCCATAGAAAATGTGGAAACGAGGAAGATTAAGAAGATACCACTGGATTCTAATAATTGTAAAATATTTGAAATCATTACATGAGCACATTCTGCAGTGGAGTCTAATGAAAGATATAAAGGAGTAGAGGGGTGAGTGATAACAATTACCACTCTAATAATCTCTGTGGCAATGTAGTACCATTTGTTTACACATTAGACAAGATAAGTAACATATCTAAGGCAACCCTGTATTCCTACAGCATAGTCATTCAAGGAAAGTTAGTTTTCTGAATGTTGAATAAGAGTGGAAGCAAAGAGCATAGGCCCGGGGCGCCTGGGGGGCTCAGCCAGTTGAGTATCTGACTCTTGGTTTCAGCTCAGGTCATGATCTCAGGGTTGTGGGATTGAGCCCCACGTTGGGCTCAAGGCTCAGTGCAAAATCTGCTTGTCCTTCTCCCTCCCCCTCTGCCCCTCTCCACTCTCTGTCTCTCAAATGAAATAATAAAATCTTAAAAAAAAAAAAAAGAGTATAAATTCTATATCTCATATGTCTCTGTGAAAGAAAGAGGTGGAGTCAGAACCAACCATGAGGAAGGGACAGGATCACTGCATTTAATTCTTAAAAATCAATACTTTTTTTAAAAAGCAACATTTAAAAAAAATAAAAAGATATTTTCTAGTGAGAAAGGCATACTGTATTAGATTTTGTCTACCCATCAGAAAATGGAGAACTTCTAAATTAAGCTTTTAAAATATAATAATAATTGAAATAAAATCATTTTTTATTGCCTTTAAAATACACATGTTAGAATAAAAAAATGATTCTGTTATATAAGCTGTTACTTCTCAAGAACCAATAAATTCCATAAGTTCTTGTGGAAAATCAAAAGACAAAATAATAATGTAACTATAAATCTTATGTCAAGAACAGTATGTGATAATTTTATTTAATGTACGGGCTAACAACTTACTGTTTTGAACACAGGGGGCTTAACTATTTATTGTGTTTTTTAATACATTATTTAATATAAGAGTTTCCTTTCCACGGAGTTTGCTCTTTGGAGCATTTAATAATGCGAAGTAGTTAATCATCTCAAAGCAATGTCAGGTAGTAACTTGGACTGTGAATTATATGAATTTATAAGACTTATAAGTCACATTTCTTTCAAAACCCTCCCATTAACCTTTTTAAATTAAGAACAAGGACGGACTAGAAAATAATACATTGAAGGATTAAGTTCTGGAACATTTAGGAGGAATTATAAGTGCAGTTACCAACAAGGGGAAAGAAAAAGTCCCTCAGACATCAGCAAGGAGCCTCCCATGGCTCTCACAGATGGAATTACACAGCAATGGAGCTTTTTTATCCCTTTATTTTCCACTGTGCATGTTTTTTTTCCTTTGGGAAAATTGTTCCGTTTTTCCTTCTTGACTCAAGTCTCTCACCTTTCCCATAATATCCTAGTTACTAGACACTGAATGTCTGAAAACAGTCCACATAGAGTTGTTTCCTCCAGGCCTCAGTGGTATGCCTAGAATGTTTTATATTATGGGTAGCTGGCAGAGTGCAGGGCAGAAATTACTTCTGGCAACAAGATCTAGAGTGTCCTGACTGAAATTCAGTATCCAGAATTGCCTGACATTAGCTTAATCTGTTCATCATGCCTTGGTTCTGACTATCCCTCTACCCAATGGATACTCTTTTAGTGAATCTTTATCCTCTCACTGAATCTCTTTTAACATCAATTGATAGACTAAATCATCAGAAAATAAACAAATAAAAAAGGCAGGAAATAGAACGATGAAGAAAGGAGTGATAGGCCATATGTATTCTAGAAAATGTTTTCCTTAAATACAAAATACCTGCTGAAGTGGGGTAGCAAATAACAACCTTGATAACAATACACATGGACATTAATGTTTTTCATGAATTCCAATGGTTCACATAGAGATTCATGCATTAAAGATAGAAGTGCATTTATTATATTCCAGTACAACCCCAATAGATAGACCTACTAGATGCTAGAAAGTAACACATCTATCTGAAGTTCGAAGAGCACAGAGTAAAACAATACAGACACTCTGGCTCCTGAAACATTCTATCTTTAGCTAGAACTCTTTGTCTAAGGAATGGTAAACTAAAACAAAACAAAACAACAATTGTATGCCAAATAACTATAAAATGAGGAAACAGAGTTATCATCCCAAAGAAAGAGAGGAAGAGCATACCACAAGCATTTTAGTTGATAGTGTCAAAAGTACAACTTATACAATATTAAACAAAAAGAAGGAAGATATTGGTTCATGTATCCAAATTGCAGATAATTCTTGTTTTTCATTCAACAGATATTTGTGTATACTTTTTTCTTTTCTATTCCAGGCCTGTCAAGAGAATAAAAGAGATTTCCTTACTTGGTGGACATTGCAATTTAGGAAGGAAAATAAATAAGTTTTTATAGAGATACTCCTAGACATATATGCATATAATTACAAGCTGTAATTTGCACTTAGGGCTACAGGACTGTGCTTATCAGAGATTTCTCCTAACTATGTACTTGCATCTTTTTCTAGTGGAGTTTTGCCAGGTGTGGGAAAAAAACAATTGTCACCTGGGATATCACACCCCTGTAGCACTGGGATCAAAAAGGATAAATAGATTCTTTTGTACTGCATTTTGGAAAAATCTCAGGAAGGAACTTTGACACACATGACTCAGTCCATATGCAAAACAAAATTGATTAAAAACTTAAAAAAATGAAACATAAAGCAGAAAAATAAAAACTTAAAGCACTAGCAAAATGTAGATGCACAGTAGACAGGTTAGTGGCTGGAAGGACTATCTAAGCATAGCAGCAATGGGGAAAAATCATGGAGGAAAATAAAGTAATGTTTTTAATCCTTCCAAATTAAAAATAGAAGACCAGAAACAAATGTAAGTGTAAACTTGGGAAATAGAGAAAAAAATAATAAAGATGTACATTAAGAAGAAAAACATTAACAACCCAAAATAAAATGGGTAAAAATAAAAAAAAAAAAAAACCCACACATTAGCAAGAAAATACAAAGAGCCAATTAGCGTATGGAAAAATGTGGAAAAATAATCAGGAGCATAAAATCAAAATAGTTTCCTATTGTAATCAAGACAATCTGGTGTTGGCATAAAAACAGACACTGAAGAATGAAAGAGAATAAAGTACAGAAGTAGACACACAATATATGGCCAAGTAATTTTAACACACATGCCAAATTACTTCAATGGGAAAAGGGCAATCTTGAACAAATGGTGCTGGAACAACTGAACAATTGTGCATCTATAGGCAAAAAAGAATACACAATCCTTAATCTTACACCATATATAACAATTAAAGTGGATCAAAGACTCAAATATAACAGCTAAAACCACAAAACTTCTAGAAAGAATCAGAGGAAAATTTTTGTAATATTGGATTAGGCCCAAACTTTTTAGACAGGACATGAAAAGCATGGACCATAAAAGAACTGTTGACTTTGCACTCATTTTAATATTCTATTATTATTTTCTCCATTATTTTGTGTCTATTTCTTTTGTTTTCTCCTGCAAGAATCCTTACCAAATATATCCTGATAGTCTGTATATGCCTTTCCTTACCTTTTACTTTCTCTGCCTTATTTTCCTTTTACTTGTCTTGTATGACATATTTGCCTCTGTGATTTTCTCATATCCTCTTCATGGATATTTCTGAGAACATTAATTACGTGTCTTAATGTCAGTTTCTATTTTAATAATTTTTCCTGTAAATTCTTCCATGTATTTTTTTTTATTTTATGCTGTTACTCTCTTGAAATATTTGTTGATTCTTCATTTGTTTACCTTTTGTGGAAGAACTTATTCCCCAACATTCTGCAGGCCCAGATTAGCAGAATGCCTATAGGGACTTCAGTAGCTTCCTTCTATGGTATAAATATAAGCAGATTGTTACCGCAATTTTAAATTATCATTTGTCAGGAGCTCGGCTGAGCTGGAAGACAGCTGAGCTCTGGGTGTTGAAGCAGATGATTAGAGCAAAGATGTGTCAAAAATGGAGTCGGTGTTTGTGGTTTTAGGGATCATCACCAAATTATCTTGTCCACCAAGTTAAATTCCTGTTTGCTTATTAATTTTTATAATGGCAATGTGTTCATTAACTTGTTTTAAATATTTTTAGCATTTCTATTGACTTGAGGCATTTGGATGAGCATGAACACATATCTGAAAGGTGTGTTCCTGCATCTCATTGTTCACTGTAGTTATCTCTGCAGAGTGGGAGGAAAGAGGTAATGCCTCTCAATTGATAGTTCAGACAGTTCTACATTATTTGAGTGCCTTTTAATTTTGATGTAATAATTTTGCAATTAGAAAAAAATATGAAAAAACCATCAGCAAGGTCAAATGCTACTGGAAGGTTAAATAAGATTAAGTGCTGATTTATTTTTTATTTAACAACAGAAAGTAGGTCATTGGTAACCTTGACAACAATGATTTTAGTGACTGAGTTTAGTAAAGTCAAATGAAAACTTTTAAATTGTTAGGCAGTTAAGTCTAATTTAGTCATTCAAACTATTTTAATATTGATTAAAACAATTCACAATGAAGACAGATTCCTAAATAAGCAAAATTTTAAGGCAGCGAATATAGGGACACAGTGATCACACAGATCTTATGCTTCTCTAGATAGTACACATTAATATATAAAGGAAATTTCTGATAAATTATATTTTAAATATCTGGGTTTAATATTTAATTATTAGATTTAATATTAATGGATATTAGATGTGAAACATTTTTATGACTCTTTAAAGTGCATTCTTTTTGACATGAATTTTGAATATTTAATGGAACTTAATATTTGAAAATTAAACTTACATTATCATGCTGCTGATTCTGAATCATGAGTTTCAACGAGCTTATATATTAACTGTATGAAATATGTATTTTCAGCTTAAAACAGATCACATAATTATTTGGAATGATCTTTGTGTAAGGATGAGACTACACTATATTTTCTTTAGTATTGTTTAATTAAGCTAATATTTGAGCAGCACTTAGCAAGTCAGGCAACTATTAGTTGGTGTGTAAGACTAATCTTATCAGCTCTTCTCATCCAGTTATTTTTTTTCTCCTACGGTCAACTATTGTTTATAAGATTCCTGTTGAGGAAAGAAAAATAGTTTGATTTAATGAACCAGTGCAAGAGGAAGATTTGTTTATTAATGGGAAGGATTCAGAGATTTGAAGTCAATACAAGGTTAGCATTTGTTTTAAATGATATAAAGAGAATAATGGAAAAGAAGTAAGCCAAATGAATATCTCAACATTCTCCATCAAGGTAAATAATTTTTGGCAGAATATGACTATCTAGAGAAAGTGCAGATGTAAAGAAGAGTAAGCTTCACTAACCTACAGTAACATTTCACCTACTGTCCAACTGTCCATGATGAAGATTAGATCGGTTTCATCATCTCCTCAGGACCCTGGGTGAGGGCGGCATGAGGATTGACATTGGCTTCAACAAAAATAACTAAACTTTATTATTCTCCCTGGGTTTTCTGTGAAGGAAGTTTTTCACTACCAAATTGTTTTAAATAATAAAAATAATAAAATTGAGACCATTTTTCCTATTGCCATTTTTTCTTTTCCTTTTACTCAATTACACTACTTTGTAGCATTTTTAATATTTCTGATACATAAAAAATAGTATTTTGTTGTTTTATTAGAAGTTCCCCTGATTTATAATTCTACTTTTTCACACCTTGTATTTATATGTCATTTACTATCGTCCATCAATCCATCTATCGATTCTTGTACTGGTAGCCCATCATTTGATAATTATAACTTTCACCTTTCATCTCTGGCAAAGCAAGTACCAAACAGTCAGGATTCAACCAGAGAGGCAAAACCAGAAAGGAGATATGTATTAAGAGATTTAGTACGAAGAATTGGCTAATGTGATTGTGGAGGCTGGGTAGGCAAGTCTGAACACACCAGGAGGAGCAGACCGGGACTTGGGTGCAGGAGGAAGCTGCTGTCCACACGTGGAGTTTCATCTTCATCAAGGGAAAATCAGTACTGCTCTCAAAGCCTTTTAACTAAATTAATCAGGACCACCCTGCTTATCTAAAATAATCTTCCTTACTTAAAGTCAATTGATTATGGACCTTTATTTACAGAATACCTTCACAGCAATACCTGGATTAGTTTGATTAAGCAAATTGACACATCAAAACACCATCACACCTCTCCCTACTTGTCCAGTACTATTTATTAACTCCTCCCTTACTCCAAATAGATTGCACAGTGGCTGAACTGTAACAGTAGAAGATGTTATAAAATTAAGTAAACTGTTTATTATTGTTAAAAATTGCTATGGCTTTTGTAACTAGAAAATAAAAAATTGTTATAATATGCAAGATACTGTAAACAAATAGAAATTTAATAGCAATTATTATAGTAGAAACAAGCTAAAATTATTTTGTTACTAAATTAAATGTCAAAATATTTTGAGGTGTTTGTGTCAAATTGTAGGACTAAGGGGCGCCTGGGTGGCTCAGTTGGTTAAGCAACTGCCTTCAGCTCAGGTCATGATCCTGGAGTCCCAGAATCAAGTCCCACATCGGTCTCCCCGCTCAGTGGGGAGTCTGCTTCTCCCTCTGCCCCTCTCCCCTCTCATGCTCTCTCTCACTCTCTCTCAAATAAATAAATAAAATCTTTAAAAAAAAATTGTAGGACTAAGAATTTCTTTTCTTTCTTTTTTTTAAGATTTATTTATTCATTTGAGAGAGAAAGAGAGAGAAGGGAGAGGGGCAGAGGGAGAGAGAATCCAAGCAGACTCTGCGCTGAGTGCAGAGTCCATTACAAGGCTTGATCTGACGACCCTGAGACTAGAAACTGAGCTGAAGCCAAGAGTCCCATGCTTATGGGATTGTGCCACCCAGGTGCCCCAGACTAAGAATTTCAATAGAACTGCCTAATCATCAGTGTTCTTCTGGAAAACTTCTAATGTAGAAACTCTCCAGTAGAAAACTGTGAAAAGATAAAATACTTTATACCTAAAGTATGCCAGTTAATTAAATATTAGAAATTTCTATTAAGCACTGATTTTTTTAAAGTTTAGGAACAAATAGATTCTTATCATTCTTTCAAAGAAAAGAAACACTGTCGCATATCCATATGTGAATTAATGCAAGCGCAAAGATTATTTAAAAATATATATATGTGTATGTATATATATATATACATGCAAAGATTGTTTAAAATATGCAGGTATAGGGATGCCTAGGTGGCTCAGTCAGTTGAGTGTCTGCCTCAGGCACAGGTCAAGATCCCAGTATCCTGGGATTGAGTTTGGCCTCAGGCTCTTTGCTCAGCAGGGAGCCTGCTTCTCCCTCTACCTGCCACTCCCCCTGCTTGTGCTCACTCGCTCTCATTCTCTCTCTGGTAAATAAATAAATAAAATCTTTAAATATATATATATACATGTATGTGTGTGTGTATTATATATATATTTACATATACACAAAAACACATACGCTTCATTGGTATTTGTCTTAAATCTTAATAATGAGATTTCAAATCATAAAATTAATATTAATGTGGACATGTCATGTTTAAGTAATAGAATTAAAACTGACATCTTAATGTCAAAGCTACAATTGTTAGGATGCTTTATTTGCTAAATAAATTATATCCTAAATTAATGATTGTATCTACACCAAGAATAATCAGTTGCTGTCTACTGGCAATAATGACTCTCAGATATGTTGTGTTTTGCTATATTGTTGTGTTTTGCTATATTGTTAGGCCCAGCCTATTGTTTTAGATAGCAGTAAATTATGAATACCAGCACTTTAATATTTATTCATATGTCTAACTATAGTTCTCATGTTTGTCATCATTATATCTCCTCTATCAGCATTTGAGTTTCTGAGTACTTCTCTAAAGACAAAGGATAGTGTTCATTAATAAGAATAATAATAGGGGTGCCTGGGTGGCTCAGTCGGTTAAGCATCTGCCTTTCGGCTCAAATTATGATCCCGGGGTCCTGGGATCAAGCCTGGCATCAGGCTCCTTGTTCAGTGGGGAGTCTGCTTCTCCCTCTCCCTCTGCCCTTCCCCCCTGTTTGTGAGCTCTCTCTCTCTCTCAAATAAATAAATGAAATCTTTAATTATAATAATTTATTGATAAAGCAACCACTAAATATGTCCTTATTATATGCCAAGCAATGTTCTAAATGATTTCCTCTGTTAATTAACTCTTAAAAAACCTCTATGAGACAAGGTGAGTATACTGAGACCCAGCAATTTTAAATAACTTGATGAAGGACACATATCTGTAAGTGGAGAAGCCCAAAGTCCATACTGGCCATTTGCCTCCGGAGCTGATGTAATTAAACACCACACTGAACTGCTCTCAAAGGCTAAACAGTAGTTTATAGTAGCAGGTGGAGATCCACTTGTGAGTTAAAAAATCATTTCTAATCTTTTTAAAAAATATAGTAAACTAGAATAAAATGGAAAAAATCAGAACAAACTTCATGTAGAAAGGCTGTTATGTTCTTTCAGCTGTGTGTGTGTGTGTAAGTGGATTATGATACAAATATATTTCTTCTTTCCTTACCTCTTCTTCCCCCAGAGCAGCCAGAATAATCCTTTTAGAAGGTAATTCATCACAGGCATTAGGACGGTTATAATTAAACAAACAAAAACAAGACACCAAAATGAGAAAACAAGAGCATCAATGATGTGGAGAAACTGAAGCCCTTGTGCTCTATTGGCTGGAATGTAAAATAGTGCAGACATTAAGGAAAATGGTATAACAGTTCCTCAAAAAAAATTAAAAGTAGAATTGCCATATGATCCAGATTCCATTTCTGGGTATGTATCCAAAATAATTGAAAACTGGGTCTCAGAGAAATACTCTCAGAGCACAGCCATATTTAAAGAATCAGTATTCACATTAGCCAAAAGGTAAAAGCACTCTGAATGTCTACGGATGGATGAATGAGTACACAAAATATGAAATAGGCAAAACGTGAAAGAAGCCAGGCACAAAGAGACAAACACTATGTGATTCCACTTATATGAGGTTATCTAGAGGAGACTTACTCAAAGAAACAAAGTAGAATGGGGGTTGCCAGAGGCCGGAGGGCATGGGTGAATAAAAGTTACTATTTAATGGATACAGAGTTTTGCAAAGTACAAAAGTTCTGAAGACTAGTTGCACAGCAATGTGAATATGCTTGCCACTACTGTACACTTAAAATTGATTAAGATGGTAATTTTTATGTTATGTGTATTCCAACCATAATTTAAAAAAATTTAAAAATAGAGCTTGATAACTAGAAATGGCAGTCCTCAAATAAATCCTATTTAAAAAAAAAAAAAAGCAATTCGTGACCGTTGATCCTCTGCTCAGAGCCCTCCAGTGATTTTCCGTGTCAGTTACGGTGAGTCTTTACGATGGCCCTAAAGCGTGTAACCTCATGCTGTATCTCCCCTTCACCAGATCATTCTGCTCCAATTATGCTCATTTCTGTGCTCTTTCTTGAACATTTCAGGCACTTTTCTACTTGAGGATCTGAACACTTGTTCCCTGTCCCCTCTCTCAAAACCCCCAAATGTATTCAAGGTCTCAGCAAACTGGGGGAAAGACAACAATACTAAGAATCATAAATTATAGATTTTAGAAGAAAGTCAATATATTAGCTTTCTGTAAAATGAAGGGCTTTTGTATATTGTATATACTTACACTATCTTTGTTGTACTAGCTGCAAAGGAGATTGGGACTTGTATTTTTTATTCTAGGAAACTATATGCCAAACAAAGAGTTGGAAGAATAAATTAACAGATATTAGATGATAACTAACATTCAATGACAATGACATATTATATTAAAGGTGATGGCTTGCCTTTTGTTCTAGAGTGTCATTCCTACAAAAATTCTATCTTATCTCCTCAGTTATCACCCATTACATCTAAAGTGATATATCCCAGTACAAAGATTCATAAGTCAGTGATTGATTGTTTGCTATCTAATATACGTTGTTATTAGAGTGTTCATACACTAATATCTACTATTCAGGGAAAGATTTCAAAGTTTTATTCCATAAGTTTGTACATTACCCATAAACATAGATGTGTATCTATAAACTTTCCAAAACAGCTATAAAGCTGAATAGGATATACATTTAGCTTTAGAAAGTTTATTTCCTTATACAATCATTGCAAAATATCCTTTAATATTTGATTTTGTATCTCTACACTGAGTTATTGCAAAATTTTTGCCTCCCATATTCATTTCCCACCTCAAAGCTATAAAGAAAATGAGTAATATTTGAATGATTTCCAGGTCTGAAGATTTTTTTTAATGCAGTATGACCATCCAGATTATTAGCAGACCAGCAACAGAGATTTCTTTTTTCATCTTAAGAATCTTAGAAAGCATTATATTTTGGTTGTGTACTTGTCTTAGAAATGATAGTTACATTTTGTTCATTCAATTGATAGTCCATATTTAAAACTCTAAAGATATGAAACAATGGATTTGCTTCAAATCTAGCCCCAAAGAAATAAGGCTTTTCAAAATATATTTACTAAAGCTGTCATTTTTCTCACAGAGGAAGAAAATAGATCTACTTTGAATGTATGAAAGATGGAGAGGGCAACTAATAAAAGAAAAAATAAGTGAAGATTTATTTCAATCTTTAGAGATACATTTAATTTTGTGGTCTTATATCTTTTTTTCTGTTCTACTGCCTACAGAACATGAATTTGAAGACTTACTTATTGTAATGAGCTTGTTATGTTTCTAGCCAAAGTATGGTAATTAACTCCTAGTTTTAAGGTCACATGGTACAGTTTTATAGTGGAGAATGAACATTTGCTTTTAAATCCATAAATCATCTATAGTAAGTAGAATTCAGAATGCTATCCTTAAAAAATTACATTAAACATTGTATTATATTCAATATATCATTCAAGTTAATATAACTTCTATGAAATTAGAATTTTGTCATATCTTAAGCTATAAATGTTAATCGTTATAGTCTAAAATCTTCAAAATGCATATTTAGCTCCACATGAAAACATTCCTAAGGAGTTTAAAAAAGAATACCTCTTCAGAAATACATGAAGGCAAACACATCACCCCCTTCCTTATTCAATAAAAATCATGAAATATATTAGAACAGCCATTAAGCAAACAAAAGTAAAAAAATATTTTATAAAATTATATTAAATATTACTTATAAAATTAAGTATTATGATCCCCAATCTTACCCACTTGTACTTAGCTTCATATAGATGTACTTCCCATGACATTTAATCCAGGGAACAACCCACCTATGCAGATAAAAACAAAGATACACAGATCACCCTTTGCTGCCCTGTCCCCCCATTCCTAGATCTTTAAAAAACAAAGGGATCATCCAATCATTAGATCATTAGATAATTAGATTATCAATATTATAGTAGTGAGTAAATATTAGATACTACTTTATGATATAGAATATGATAATTCTACACACACACAGTTTATCTTGCATATGCATACACAAAGACTTAGCAGTATTACAAAAACAAAAGCAAAACCCTATGCGTACATCAATAAGAAAATAATCAACAGGGGGGTGGAGCAAGATGGCAGAGGAGTAGGAGACCTGGATTTCGTCTCCTCTCAGGAATTCAGCTGGATAGGGATCAAACCATTCTGAACACCTACAAACTCAACAGGAGATCGAAGAAAAGAAGAGCAACAACTCTCTCATCAGAAAAGCGACCACTTTCTGGAAGGTAGGACGTGCGGAGAAGTGAATCCCAGGCGATATTCAGGAGGATAGACGGCAGGGGAGGGGCCTCCGTCGGCCGCTTCTGGAAAATGATAGAGCCGCGGAGCACAAAATCGGAACTTTTAAAAGTCTGCTCCGCTGAGGGACGTCTCTCTGGTGGCTAAGCGGGGGGTGGAACCCTCCAGGACAATGTGGTCTCAGGACCCTCGGGGTCACAGAAAGACCGGGGGTGCCTGAGTGTGGCAGAGCTCCCAGGTAACGGAGCAGGGAAGCCGGCTGCAGAGGCGGAGCCCAGGCGCGGGCTCTCAGCTCGGGGTGGCCATAAACCGTGATCCGCCGCACAGTCGGGCCACTGCTCCTCCAGCAGGGACCCAACAAGCGGCAGATCCGGGGAGACTCACCTTCCTCCCCTGGGAGGAGCCGCGCGGGAGTGCGCCGCAGGGATCTGCTGGGTTTGGAGACTCCACCCGGGGTCGGGTGCCAGAGATAGAAACGCGCGGTCACAGGCTGGGTGAGCACGGAGTGTGGCCAGAGACCGGGGAGACGGGAGTGACTGACGGCTTTTCTCTGGGGGCTCACTGAGGAGCGAGGCCCCGAGTTCTCAGCTCCTCTGGGGCGGAGATTGGGAGGCCACCATTTCACTCTTGTCCTCCAAAGCTGTGCCGAAAGCTTGCAGGGAACAAAAGCCCCTGAGAGCAAACCCGACCAGATTACTTAGCCCCGGCAGGCAAGGGCGGGGCAATTCCGCCTCCGGCAGAGACATTTGGAAACCACGGCAACAGGCCCCTCCCCAGAAGATCAGCGAGAACAGCCAGCCAAGACCAAGTTTACCGATCAATGAGAATGGCAGAACTCCAGCGCTAGGGGAATACTGCACATAGAATTCATGGCTTTTTTTACCATGATTCTTTAGTCTTTCAAAGTTAATTTTTTTTAACTGTTTTTTTTTTGAATTTTTCTTTTTCCCTTTTTCAAACAACATCTTATCAATCCCTTTTTTAAAAAACATTTTTATTTTTCATTTTTAGAGTCATATTCTATCCCTTCATAGTAGTTACCCATATTTTTGGCATATGTATATAAGTTGTTCTCTCTTTAAAATTTTGAGATAGTTTCTTCTAACAGATCAAATATACCCTAAATCTCTAGGGTATGTTTTTTTTCTACTCCCCTGCCTGATCACATTCTCTCCCTTTTTATTTTCTTTTTTTATCCTCTTCTTTCTTTTTTCAAACAACTTCTTATCAATTCCTTTTATAAAATTTTTTATAATTTCCATCTTTACAGTCATATTCCATCCCTTCATCATATCAACCCTTATTTTTGTACATATATAAGTTTTTCTTTCTTTAAAATTTTGGGAGGCACTTTCTTCTAACAGACCAAAATACACCCAAAATCTAGTGTGTGGCACTGATCTATATACCAGCCTGATCATATTTGATCATATTCTGTTTTTTTGTTTTGTTTCATTCTGTTTTTGTTTGTTTTTATCTTTATCTTTTTCCTTTTCCTTTTTCTCTCTTTCCCTTTCTTTTCCCACTGCTTCAGGTCTTTTCTGATTTGTTTAGAGTATATTTTCTGGGGACGTTGTTACCCTGTTAGTATTTTGTTCTCTCATTCATCTCTTCTCCTCTGGACAAAATGACAAGATGGAAAAAATCACCTCAACAAAAAGAACAAGAGGTAGTACCGACTGCCAGGGACCTACTCAATACAGACATTAGTACGATGTCGGATCTAGAGTTCAGAATCATCACTTTAAAGATACTAGCTGGGCTTGAAAAAAGCATGGAAGTTATTAGAGAAACCCTTTCTGGAGAAGTAAAAGAACTAAAATCTAACCAAGTTGAACTCAAAAAGGCTATTAATGAGGTGCAATCAAATATGGGGGCCCTAACTGCTAGGATAAATGTGGCAGAGGAGAGAATCAGTGATACAGAAGACCAAATGCTGGAAAATAAAGAAGCTGAGAAAAAGAGAGATAAACAACTACTGGATCACGAGGGCAGAATTCGAGAGATAAGCGATACCATAAGACGAAACAACATTAGAATAATTGGGATCCCAGAAGAAGAAGAAAGAGAGAGAGGGGCAGAAGGTGTAATGGAGCAAATTATAGCAGAGAACTTCCCTAATTTGGGGAAGGAAACAGGCATCAAAATCCAGGAAGCACAGAGAACCCCTCTCAAAATCAATAAAAATAGGTCAACACCCCGACATCTAATAGTAAAACTTACGAGTCTCAGACACAAAGAGAAAATCCTGAAAGCAGCTCAGGAGAAGAGATATGTAACCTACAATGGTAGAAACATTAGATTGGCAACAGACCTATCCACAGAGACCTGGCAGGCCAGAAAGGACTGGCAGGATATATTCAGAGCACTAAATGAGAAAAATATGCAGCCAAGAATACTATATCCAGCTAGGCTGTCATTGAAAATAGAAGGAGAGAGAAAAAGATTCCAGGACAAACAAAAACTAAAGGAATTTGCAAACACAAAACCAGCCCTACAAGAAATATTGAAAGGGGTCCTCTAAGCAAAGAGAGAGCCTAAAAGCAACATAGACCAGAAAGGAACACAGACAATATACAGTAACAGTGACCTTACAGGCAATACAATGGCACTAAATTCCTATCTTTTAATGGTTACCCTGAATGTAAGTGGGCTAACTGCCCCAATCAAAAGACACAGGCTATCAGATTGGATTAAAAAACAAGACGCATTGATATGCTGTCTTCAAGAGACTCATTTTATACCCAAAGACACCCGCAGATTGAAAGTGAGGGGGTGGAAAACCATTTACCATGCTAATGGACACCAAAAGAAAGCTGGGGTGGCAATCCTTATATCAGACAAATTAGATTTTAAACCAAAGACAATAATAAGAGATGAGGAAGGACATTATATCCTACTTAAAGGGTCTATCCACCAAGAAGATCTAACAATTGTAAATATCTATGCCCCTAACATGGGAGCAGCCAATTATATAAGGCAATTAATAGCAAAAGAAAAGAAACACATCGACAACAATACAATAATAGTAGAGGACTTTAACACCCCCTCACTGAAATGGACAGATCATCTAAGCAAAAGATCAACAAGGAAATAAAGACTTTAAATGACACACTGGACCAAATGGACTTCACAGACATATTCAGAACATTCCATCCCAAAGCAACAGAATACACATTCTTCTCTAGTGCCCATGGAACATTCTCCGGAATAGATCACATCCTAGGTCATAAATCAGGTCTCAACCAGTACCAAAATATTGGGATCATTCCCTGCCTATTTTCAGACCACAATGCTTTGAAACTAGAACTCAATCACAAGAGGAAAGTCAGAAAGAACTCAAATACATGGAGACTAAAAAGCATCCTACTAAAGAATGAATGGGTAAACCAGGAAATTAAAGAAGAATTAAAAAAACTCATGGAAACCAATGAAAATGAAAACACAACCTTTCAAAATCTTTGGGATGCAACAAAGGCAGTCCTAAGAGGAAAGTATATAGCAATACAAGCCTTTCTCAAGAAACAAGAAAGGTCTCAAGTACACAACCTAACCCTACACCAAAAGGAGCTGGTAAAGAACAGCAAATAAAGCCTAAACCCAGCAGGAGAAGAGAAATAATAAAGATCAGAGCAGAAATCCATGAAATAGAAACTAAAAGAACAGTAGAACAGATCAACAAAAGTAGGAGCTGGTTCTTTGAAAGAATTAACAAGATTGATAAACCTCTGGCCAGACTTATCAAAAAGAAAAGAGAAATGACCCAAATCAATGAAATCATGAATGAAAGAGGAGAGATCACAACCAACACCAAAGAAATACAAACAATCATAAGAACATATTATGAGGAACTCTATGCCAGCAAATTAGATAACCTGGAAGAAATGGATGCATTCCTAGAGATGTATCAACTACCAAAACTGAACCAGGAAGAAATAGAAAACCTGAATAAACCTATAACCACTAAGGAAATTGAAGCTGTAATAAAAAATCTCCCAAAAAACAAGAGCCCAGCGCCAGATGGCTTCCCAGGGGAATTCTACCAAACATTTCAAGAAGAATTAATACCTATTCTTCTGAAAGTGTTCCAAAAAATAGAAATGGAAGGAAAACTTCCAAACTCATTTTATGAGGTCAGCATTACCTTGATCCCAAAACCAGACAAAGACCCCATCAAAAAGGAGAATTACAGACCAATATCCCTGATGAACATGGATGCAAAAATTCTCACCAAAATACTAGCCAATAGGATCCAACAGTACATTAAAAGCATTATTTACCACGATCAAGTGGGATTTATCCCTGGGCTGCAAGGTTGGTTCAACATCCACAAATCAATCAACGTGATACAATACATTAACAAAAGAAAGAACAAGAACCATATGATCCTCTCAATAGATGCAGAAAAAGCATTTGACAAAGTACAGCATCCTTTCTTGATCAAAACTCTTCAGAGTATAGGCATAGAGGGTACATACCTCAATATCATAAAAGCCATCTATGAAAAACCCACAGCGAATATCATTCTCAATGGGGAAAAACTGAGAGCTTTCCCCCTAAGGTCAGGAACATGGCAGGGATGTCCACGATCACCACTGCTATTCAACATAGTATTAGAAGTCCTAGCCACAGCAATCAGACAACCAAAAGAAATAAAAGGCATCCAAATCGGCAAAGAAGAAGTCAAACTCTCACTCTTTGCAGACGATATGATACTTTATGTGGAAAACCCCAAAGACTCCACCCCAAAACTGCTAGAACTCATACAGGAATTCAGTAAAGTGGCAGGATATAAAATCAATGCACAGAAATCAGTGGCATTCCTATACACCAACAACAAGACAGAAGAAAGAGAAATTAAGGAGTCGATCCCATTTACAATTGCACCCAAAACCATAAGATCCTAGGAATAAATCTAACCAAAGAGGCAAAGGATCTGTACTCAGAAAACTATAAAATACTCATGAAAGAAATTGAGGAAGACACAAAGAAATGGAAAAACATTCCATGCTCATGGATTGGAAGAACAAA
Source organism: Neomonachus schauinslandi (assembly GCF_002201575.2). Classification (NCBI taxonomy): domain Eukaryota; kingdom Metazoa; phylum Chordata; class Mammalia; order Carnivora; family Phocidae; genus Neomonachus; species Neomonachus schauinslandi. Next base: position 13,719,528 of record NC_058410.1, on the reverse strand, counting down.
TATTGTGAAGATGTCAATGCTACCTAGAGCAATCTACACATTCAATGCAATCCCCATCAAAATACCATCCCCTTTTTTCAAAGAAATGGAACAAATAATCCTAAAATTTGTATGGAACCAGAAAAGACCCCGAGTAGCTAGAGGAATGTTGAAAAAGAAAAGCAAAGCTGGTGGCATCACAATTCCAGACTTCCAGCTCTATTACAAAGCTGTCATCATCAAGACAGTATGGTACTGGCACAAAAACAGACACATAGATCAATGGAACAGAATAGAGAGCCCAGAAATGGACCCTCAACTTTATGGTCAACTAATCTTCGACAAAGCAGGAGAGAATGTCCAATGGAAAAAAGACAGTCTCTTCAACAAATGGCCTTGGGAAAATTGGACAGCCACATGCAGAAGAATGAAACTGGACCATTTCCTTACACCACACAGAAAAATAGACTCAAAATGGTTGAAAGACCTTAATGTGAGACAGGAGTCCATCAAAATCCTAAAGGAGAACACAGGCAGCAACCTCTTCAACCTCAGCTGAAGCAACTTCTTCCTAGAAACATCTCCAAAGGCAAGGGAAGCAAGGGCAAAAATGAACTATTGGGACTTCATCAAGATAAAAAGCTTTTGCAAAGCAAAGGAAACAGTCAACAAAACCAAAAGACAACTGACAGAATGGGAGAAGATATTTGCAAATGACATATCAGATAAAGGGCTAGTATCCAAAATCTATAAAGAACTTATCAAACTCAACAGCCAAAGAACAAAGAATCCAATCAAGAAATGGGCAGAAGACACGAACAGACATTTTTCCAAAGAAGACATCCAAATGGCCAACAGACACATGAAAAAGTGCTCAACATTGCTCAGCATCAGGGAAATCCAAATGAAAACCTCAATGAGATACCACCTCACACCAGCCAGAATGGCTAAAATTAGCAAGTCAGGAAATGACAGATGTTGGCGGGGATTCGGAGAAAGGGGAACCCTCCTACACTGTTGGTGGGAATGCAAGCTGGTGCAGCCACTCTGGAAAACAGTATGGAGGTTCCTCAAAAAGTTGAAAATAGAGCTACCGTACGATCCAGCAATTGCACTACTGGGTATTTACCCCAAAGATACAAAAGTAGGGATCCAAAAGGGTACGTGCACCCCGATGTTTATAGCGGCAATATCCACAATAGCCAAACTGTGGAAAGAGCCAAGATGCCCATCGACAGATGAATGGATAAAGAAGAGGTGGTATATATATATACAATGGAATATTATGCAGCCATCAAAAGGAATGAGATCTTGCCATTTGCAATGACGTGGATGGAACTGGAGGGTATTATGCTGAGCGAAATAAGTCAAACAGAGAAAGACATGTCTCATATGACCTCACTGATATGAGGAATTCTTAATCTCAGGAAACAAACTGAGGGTTGCTGGAGTGGGGGGGTGGGGTGGGAGGGATGGGGTGGGCTGGGTGATAGACACTGGGGAGGATATGTGCTCTGGTAAGCGCTGTGAATTGTGCAAGACTGTTGAATCTCAGATCTGTACCTCTGAAACAAATAATGCAATATATGTTAAGAAAAAAAAAAAGAGGAAGATAGCAGGAGGGGAAGAATGAAGGGGGAGAAATCGGAAGGGTAGACGAACCATGAGAGATGATGGACTCTGAAAAACAAACTGAGGGTTCTAGAGGGGAGGGGGGTAGGAGGAGGGGTTAGCCTGGTGATGGGTATTAAAGAGGGCACGTTCTGCATGGAGCACTGGGTGTTATGCACAAACAATGACTCATGGAACACCACATCAAAAACTAATGATGTAATGTATGGGTATTAACATAACAATAAAAAAATTTTAAAAAAAATCAACAACCCAAAGTATAGTCACACTCATACAGAGCAATACTATAAACCTCAGATAAATTGAACTACTGTTAAGTAGATAAATCTCATGAATGTTTTGTCAAGTAAAAAAAGGTATTGTAAAAACACAAAGTCATCAATATAAAGCTTAAAAGTAAACAAATAAATAATACATACAGTTTCAGTTTTCTATTGCTGTGTAACAAACCACCATAAAATGTATTGGCTAAAAACAACTATTTACTCTACATAATTCATCACATTTTACATAAATAGTTACAGTTCTACTTTTGCAATTTACTTCCCTACAACGAATAAATTGCAGACCTTGAATAAACATGGAATTTTAACTATAACTGTAAGCTACTTTTTTTTTTTTAAGATTTTACTTATTTATTTGACAGAGAGAGAGAGCACAAGCAGGTGAAGCTGCAGAGGGAGAAAAAGAAGCAGGTTCCCCACTGAGAAGGGAGCCCGCCAAGGGGGGGGGCAGGCTCCATCCCAGCACCCTGGGATCATGACCTGAGCAGAAGGCAGATGCTTAACAGATTGAGCCACTCAGGCGCCCCTATAACTGTAAACTTCTATTTCATTTTTTTAAAGTCTGAAACAATATTAGAACTAAGTGCTATTATATTATTTTTATATTTTATATGTACTCTAATTCAAAATAAAAATCTTGCTAATATTGGTTAATTAAGGATCTACTAATAAAACATACAATTCACAGAGATATTTACATTTCAATAAGGGTAACTTGGAGACCAAAAATAGACACAGCTAATATAATGGAATCATCATAATAAAATGATAGGATATGAAGTAGGTTTCTTCTTTTCTTTTTTTTTCTTTTTAAATTTTATAGTCACCATGTTGCACATTAGATCTCTAGAACATATAACTGTAAGTTTGACCATTTGACCAACATCTCCCACTTCCTCTACCTCTACTCCTGGCAAGCAAGCAACATTCTATTATCTGTTTCTATGAGATGGGCTTTTTAGGTTCCATTTATAGTGAGATCATATAGTATTTTGTCTTTCTCTGTCTGACTTATTTCACTTAGCATAATGCCCTCAAGGGCCATCTGTGTTGTGGCAAATGGCAGGATTTCCTTTTTTAATAGCTGAATAATATTCATATATAATATATATAATACAAATAATAAGATATATAATAAGTATATATATCTCATGTTTTCTTTATTCATTCATCTGTCTATGGACACACAGTTGTTTCCATGTCTTAGCTGTGTGAACAATGTTGCAGTGAACATGAAATCGCAGATATCTCTTTGATATAGTAATGTAATTTCCTTCAGATAGGTAAGTCGAAGTTGGATGGATAGCTGGTTTATGTGGTAGTTCTACTTTTAACTTTTTGAGGAAGCTCCATACTATTTTCCATAATTACAGTACGTTCCCACCAACAGTGTTCATGTGTCCCCTTTTCTCTAAACTTCACCAACACATCATATCACTTTTTTGTGAGATGTGTGTGAGATGATATCTCATTGTGGTTTTGATTTGCATTTCCCTGATAATTAATGACGCTGAGCATCTTTTCATGTACCTGTTGGTCATTTGTATGACCTCTTTGGAAATATGTCTATTCAGTCCTATTCCCGTTTTAAATCAGATTACTTGTTTTTCTGCTATTGAGTTGAATGAGCTATTTATATATTTTGGATATTAACCCTGTATCAGATATATGATTTGCAAATATTTTCTCCCATTCTATAGGTTGCTTTTGCATTTTGTTGAGTGTTTCTTTTGCTATGCAGAATTGTTTAGTTTGATGTAGTCTCACTTATTTATTTTTGCTTTTGTTGCTTGTGCTTTGGTTTCATATCCAAAAATTGTTGCCAAGACCAATGTCAAGGTCTTTTTCCTCTACGTTTTCTACTAGGACTTCTTTGGTTTCAAGCCTTACATATAAGTCTTTAATCCATTTCCTGTTAATTTTTAAGGGTGGTATAAGATAGGGGTCCAATTGCATTCTTTTGCATGTGATTATTCACTTTTCCCAACACTTTTTACCAAAGAGACTATCCCTTTCTCACTGAGTATTCTTGGCTCTCTTATCAAATATTAGTTGATCATATATGTGGGGATTTATTTCTAGACTCTTGGTTCTGTTCCATTGGTCTTTGTACCTGCTTTCATGCCAGCACCATAACTGTGCTGATTATTATAACTTAGTAATATAGTTTGTGATGAGGAAGGGTGAGGCCTCCAGCTTTGTTGTCACTCTCAAGATTGCTTTGGCTGTTCAGTCTTTTATGGTTCTACGTAAATTTTAAGACTGTTTTGTATTTCTGAGAAAAATGCCATTGGAATTGTGATAAGGAATGCATTGAATCTATAGATGGATAGCCTTTTTAACAATATTAATTCTTCTGATAAATGAACACAGACCTTTTCTTTTTTGTGTCTTCAATGTTTTTCATTGAAGTCTTACAGTTTCTAGTATATAAAAATTCCTAAGAATTTTTTTTATGCTGTTGTAAATGAAATTATTTTCTTTCTTTTTTTCAATCAGCTATTTCGTTGTTAGTATATAGTTACGCACCTAATTTTTGCATGTTGGTTTTGTGTCCTGCAACTTTACTAAATTTATTTATAAATTTAAAAAGTAAATCAAATGAAAACATAATAGTACAATGACAGAGTATAAAGTTGATTTTTAGTTTTTATACTTGAAAACCAAATGAAGGGGCACCTGGGTGGCTCAGTCAGTTAAGCATCTGCCATCGGCTCAGGTCATGATCCCGGGGTCCTGAGATCGAGCCCCGCATCGGGCTCCCTGCGGGGCAGGGCGTCTGCTCCTCCCTCCCACTGGTGCTCTCCCCCACTATCTCTCTTTCTCAAATAAATAAATAAAATCTTCAAAAAAAAAAAACCCAAATGAAATTAAAATAGTAACCTTTTGTTTAAATTGGCATTCCTTTGATTACTAATTAGGTTGAATATTTATATTGGATTATGTTAGTCACCTATTCATAAGTTTTTTATGCCATTCTTTCTCTTATTGCATTTTCTGGGACCACTATGCTTTTGTTTCTATCCTCCCAACCTTTTTGCTATTTTTGTTGCAGATTCCACTTCTACATATGTACATTCAACAATATATTGTTATTCAGTTTTAAGCAGCCATTCTCAAAAGAAATTGAAAAATAAGAAAATATTTCATGTTTCCCCATGATTTCAGCATTGCATTCTGCAGCACTTGTGTTTATCTGATATTATTTTTCTTTTTAAAAACCTCTTTTAACATTTTTGTGAAGTTTACTGGTGACAAATCCTCAGCGATTTTTGTGTCTGAGAAAGTTGATTTTGCCTTCATTCCTGAATGATAATCTTGCCAATAAGAAAACTTAGAGTGACACTTTTGTTTAGAACTTCACAAATTTTATTCCATTTTTCTCTTATCTGAAGTTTCTGATGGAATTATTACTATCATTTTTCATTTTAATTTTTTCTTATAGAAGTTTCTTTTTGTGTCACTTTTAAGATTTTCACTTTTTCACAGGTTTTCAGCAATTACATTACATTGTGCCTTGTTCAGGTTTCTGTTTTTGTGTCCCTCCTGCTGCTTGCTAACCTCCATCAATAGATTCACTGTTTATAATCAATTTGGAGGAATTCCAGCCATTATTTCTTCAAACACTTTCTGTTCTTTTCTTTCTCCTTCATTTCTAGAACTCCAAACATATCTGTGTTATACTATTTGATGTTGAATCACAGGAGAGCAAGACTGTTTCTTTTCCCCTTATCTTTCTGACACTGAGCTTTATTTCTATTTCCATATCTTCAAGTTCACAAATTTTCTTTGACTATTTCTATTCTATTTTTCTGACCCTATGAATTTCTCATTACATTTCATTTTTATCTTCTGTTTATTTATCATTTTATCTTCTATTTCCTTCTTTACTCAAGTATATTTTCTTCTAAATACTTGAACATATTTATAATAGCTGCTTTAACATTTTTGTTCACAAATCCCATTCTCTCTATCATTTCTGGATTATTCTAAATTTGTTTCCTGAATATTGTTACATTTTCTTGCTTGTCAGTCTAGTGAATTTTGAATGGGTGCTACACATTGCAATTTCTAAATCTACAGTATTTTAATGAGGATTTTATTGTTTTCCTTTAAAGAGTGTTAGTTTTTGTTCCACTAGTCAGTTAAATGATTTTTATTTTTTCCTTTTTGAGATTGCTTAAAAAATATTTATTAGTGTGGATCTAGAATAGCCTTTATTCTAGAGATCATTCTAGCCACTACTGAGATGCAGCACTTGTGTCTTTACTGAATGCCAAAAGTGAATATTGAAGACTCTCTTTTTAGTTGCTAGGTTTTAAAAATAATTCCTAGCCTTGCTTAAGATTTGGAAACCATTCAGCTTTCATTTCCTGGAGTTGCTTGACCTCCTGGAGTTTCACCCCCTTCATGCACATTTTAATAGTCATCAGACATGCAAGAGGCCTTTTTGTAAATTTTATTCTGCATTACTCTTCCTTGCTCACTTCTGTCCTGCAACTTTCAGCAACCTTGCACTTCCTGAATGTCAGTGTGTCTCTCCTGAACTCCTCAGTGAGTCCATCATATTCCAGTTGTCATCCCCTTGCCTGCTCTGTAGTCCTTAATGGGATTTCAGACAAAAAAAGGACAATTTTAAGGTTCATCTCATTTGTTCCTCCTCTCTTAGATATCATACTCCTTTGCTGCCTGCTGTCCAGTGTTTGAAAATAATTGTTTCCTACATTTTGTCAATTTTTCTAGGTGTCCGTATTAAGGTAAATCTATCTCTCTTGGTTCGTTAAGGTGAATAAAAGATTCTGAAATTGTGTTTCTTTTTAGAAAACAAGTCTAAACAAGTTTCCCATATATTTAGAAACTAGAAATCACATTTTAAAGTGAAGGTTAGAAAATAAATTGTTATGATATTTGTTATAATAATTGTTATGTAAGATTTAGACCTGAACTAAATCAAATCATCATACATAAAAGCAAGTGATATAGAGCAAAAATTATACTTAGAAGAAAATGTATACCTATAAATGTACATATTAAAATAGAAAAATGAATAACATTATTTTCTAAAAAATATAAATGCCCTGTTAGGCCCTTTATACTTCTTACAGAAATTTCACATTATAGATATTTAGCCCATTTTATTAAAAACTCAAAGACTCAGAGAGACTTAATCATTTGCCACTCATAATGCATGGGAATATTGTAACTGGTGCTGAATTGAGTTACTAATACTTCTTTCCATCAAACTACCATTCTTTTTTCCTCTGAGAATGATTTGATCTTGACCCTAAAATGCAGCCAGAGGATGGGTTTCTACCCCAGTATTCAGACATCCATTTTTAACAGTTTATGAATGTATGTGTACATATGTTGGATCTGATTGTAGTTCTCTCCTTTGTTCCCCCTGTGATAGGAAATGGATGACTCCAATCTGATTGAAGATCTTTGGTTTGCTTAACATTGAAAAGACTATATAATGTCTGAAAGTTCTCCAGATAAAGTAAGTCAGAACTTTGTGTCTGATAAGTCTGAGCTGTCATCATCTGAGACTTCAAATTTCTTGGTCTCCTGTTGACTAGAATATTATAAAACCTGGCTTAATTTACCACTTCCTTATCTAAAGTGCATTGTCCCTAGTTTTCTTGCTTCCTACAAAGCACTGTGGATTTTATGATGCATTTTGTTTTCAGAGAAATAATATTTTCATAGTTTGAAATCATTACTTGGTAAGGAAAAACCTGATGCACGTTCCAGTAAATGGTAAATGCATTTGGCTCAGAAAACCCAATTTTCTCTTTTCTTATTTTTCCTTCTCTACAAAACTTTAACTGTAATTAGGAAATGTGTTTCTTCCCGACCATTCTACTTTTCTCTTGTTGTAATTGAACCATGAATAAGAAGTAGAAGCAAAACAAAAACAACAATATTTTAAATAAAAAGGGTAAAATTTGAATATGCTTATCAAAAATTTAGAGGCTGCAAAACAGGTCTATTGTCCTCCTGGATGTATTTTAATTGGTATTAGCATTTAGACAATATCAGGTAAAAACAGCTAATCTATATTACTACATACTGTTTAGGTAGCAAAAAACCATGACTTTCTTTGTGGAAAACACGCACGTTTCAGAACTACGGGTTTTACAATGAAATGACCAAACCAAAATTAATGAAGGCTGACAATTTCTTTGTATAATTACTGAATATAAAACTTAGAAACCTAAATCATCGTATTTCAAGAATTCCAATTCCCAAATATTTGGAATGTTTCAGACCAGATATTTAGTTTAATATTTTTTCTTTCATTGATCATTTATAAAAACTTCTACAAGTGATAAGAAACTGTATTTTACCCTGGAAATGACATCAAGAGATGTTGGATGACTTTTGAGTTTAATATATTTTGTAATAATTGTTTTGCAATGAATTATTTTCCCTTAGTGACTTTCAGCAAAAATATGAAACATGAAAATATCTTTGTTTACTTACATGATTTCTATTTTAGTTATTTAGAATTTTTTGTGATTATTACCTAAGTTTTTAAAAAAAAAATTGTGTAGAGGTGTCTGGGTGGTTCAGTTGGTTAAGCCTCTGCCTTCAGCTCAGGTCATGATCTCAGGGTCCTGGGATTGAGACCCGCATGGGGCTCTCTGCTCAGCAGGGAGCCAGCCCACTTCCCCTTCTCCCTCTGCCCCTCCTCCAGTTTGTGCTCTCTCTTGCTCGCTCACTCTCTGTCTCTCAAATAAATAAATAAAACCTTTAAAATAAATAAAAATAAATAAAAACAAATTTAAAAATTGTGTAATTTAAACAGGCAAAAATGCATATGTAACAGAGTTTAAAAGTTTTGAAAAAGTAGCAAGTTGATTATAAATCTCTTCTACCTATGAACACCAATCTCCTAGTATCCCTCCCTAGAGTCAAACACTAATGCACTCTTTAGGTGATCATTCTAGAAGTATGTGAAATATATTCTTTTGATGGCATACTTTTCTGTGTGTTACTTTTCAGTTAATAAAATAAATTGAAGATCATTTTATATTCAAAGAGTGACTGTTTACTTCCTTAGATACGATGTTATCTGAAATAAGTATATACCATATTTCATTTAACTAGTCCCTATTGATTGCTTACTTTAAATCATTTTCTATTACCAAAAATGCTACCAATGATATACCTGTTACTCAATACAAACATCTTGGGGTGCCTGGGTGGCTCAGTCATTAAGCATCTGCCTTTGGCCCAGGTCATGATCCCAGGGTCCTGGGACAGAACCCCACATCGGGCTCCCTGCTTGGCGGGAAGCCTGCTTCTCCCTCTCCCACTCCCCCCGCTTGTGTTCCTGCTCTCACTATCTCTCTCACTGTCAAATAAATAAATAAAATCTTTAAAAAAAATACAAACATTTTTACATAAGTGTGGATTATGTAAATATGTCTCAAGTATTACTGACTGTATTCTAGGAGAGTAAGCTGGTAATAGTAAGATTAATCAGAAAGACCAAAAAAAAAACTGTTTTTGATTGCTTGCCAAGACATCCTGTGAATTTCAATATAATATAGCTTTTCATCTAGCAAATACTGCAAAATATAGCATAGTAATTACATATAAACATATATGTATGTGTAATTGTATAAAATGCTTATATGACCTACTTTTCCACATGAAGATATGATTTCATACTTTCAGATAAATAATAATTATGAGTTATTATTTTATAACATTAAATATAAGAACTATTTTTAGTATAAATTACAATATGTGCCCCACACTTATTACTGGATTTTACATTTTTTCAAAATCAGAGAAGTCATTATTTATATATTAATAGCAAGATTTTAACGTAACTATTTTCTGAGTGTAAGTTCTCACTCTGAAACTTGCAAAAATAAGGATTTGATATTCTATGATTTGAATTCTTATTATTTGTGACCCTCTTCCAGACCATTATCTATTTGCTTGCTCTGTCCTTCAGTGGAGATAAAATTATCAATCTTTTCTCTGGGGTTGTCTGCATTTCATCTGCATTTATCTGTGCTTTGAATGGTTCATTACACAGAACTGAATTGGCTTCCTAAATGTGCCAGTAGGTATGAAAGAGAAAGGTTATATTGTGCTCTTTTGATCTTTTGGAAGCATTTCTTTTCTTTTTCCTTTTTTTAAATTTTTTGGCAGAGGATACAAAATTGAAAAATTGTTAGAAAAACACACCAAATAATAGCACTTTGTTTTTGAGATGAAAGGGAGACAGTTTTGAAAATTCTTGAATAAATTCTGGAATGTATTTGCCTTGAATTTGCCTGTGCTTTAGATTAGATTTAGAAATTTTTAGAAACAAGAAAACATAACAAAAACTCATCAAAGAGGAAATCTTTTTGTGATCAACTAGTTCAAATTTATATCTAAAAGAGAAATCCCATTTTATTTTTTTCTCAAAATAGTTAAAATGAGTTTTTAGCAACTTGAAATCTGCTATTAATTAATTTTTTTGAAAGCCAATTGCTTTTTAATTGCTATCCCACCTTGAAAAAAAATGTAACAAAAATAACATTTTTATTTCTTTTGATATTATAAAACCTCTAGAGGTATCTTTAATAAAACATCAAGGGCAGTATTTATCAAAAGACTAATAGGTAAACATGTTTTTGAAATGTAAATAATAAATGAAAATGCATAATATTAATTATTAATTTGTATTTGAACTTGAAAATAAGTCTCATAATTGCTATAGGTTTATGTTACTACATAATTAGTACTTTGTAAATAATTAATTGCATGATTCATATATCTGTAGTATACCAAAAAAGTACAATCTCTTCCATAATTTCTTCATAATTTTAAAGTAGTCTCTATAAATACTAATATTATGATTGCATATGTACAATTTCTTAAAATATGTATTAAAATGAATTTCAGAAAAAAACTGTAAAGTAAAAAATATTTTCTAAATGCAATGACAATTATTTAGAGTAAACTTTAATTCCATTTTTGTTTATTCATCAGGTCATTAGACTTAAGAGGTGTATATAGTAAAATTTTGAGGTTACAATAATGTTTTTTGAGTTCAGAGGAAAAGAATCTCCAGCCTCCTCAACCAGGGCTGCTCTTTCCATGTGCAGGGCCCTGGGAAAACATTTTGTGGGGAGGGGCTTCTCTATATAAATAATTTAACTAAAAAATGTATTATAAAGGTCATGGCCCCATGTAAGATGCAAGGTATTTATCCATGAACACTAATAAAAAAATGAGAAAAGAGGTATTTACCTGATTGTTTATTTTTCAGTGCATGCACAGGAAGATTATTCAGTCTGTAGTTATCACCTATTCCTGTTTATGTCCAAGAATCAATGTTTCCTCCTTTATTTCAAAAACACCATTCTTGGCTAATTTGCTATCTTCTACCACGAGTAAAAGGTAATAATGCTGTTATAACTGGCAATGTCCTGGCTCTTTAGAATCTGTTGATATTAAAACAGCATAGATTTTGTTATTTCTGCAGTTCCCTAATACCATCTATTTCATGCTGGGTACATTATTACTCAAGACAGTGCATCATGCACAGGAAGCCCATGAATGCTGGCTTCCAATGACTATCTCTCAAAGGCTGATACCTTGCTTTGATGTTGATGGTTAAAAATGCAAGTCTCAACTTGTATGGAGAAAAATGTGAATGAGAATTCATTTTCTGGTTATGGCAAATTTTCCATTCAGAATTTTATAGCATAAACATAGAACAAAACATCTTCCAATCCTATCTTGTCTTGAACTTTCTGGTTTTGGGGGGGTTTTTTGTTTTTGTTTTTGTTTTTCTGCATTGCTAAAATGTAATCTCTTTACATGTTGCCCTTACTTCTGCCTTCCACATGCCACCACCAGCTGAAAGGATGGTCAAGGGACATGGGCAGAGCAAGAAGAACAATCCCATTTCTGCAAGAAATATCCATTCCTCCTTAGGTATTGCTTAAGGCTGACCTGGGAGAACACAACATCACCATGACAGTCAGAAGCAAAAAAGGACTAATTAGAAAGGCTGCTAGTATTGTGGAGCAAAACCAACAAAGCAACTGGCATTCTTTTAAAATAAAATGAGTTCCACAGTGTCTTCTGATATAAAATCAACCTATGAAAAATAAAAAAATGTTTTGTCAACAATAACCAACCATAAACTAAAAAATCATATGCCATTCCAACAATAAAAAGTGTAAATTATTTTTTTTTAAGATTTTTATTTGAGAGAGAGAGAAAGAGCAGGGGGGAGGGGCAGAGGGAGAAGCAGACTCCCGTCTGAGCAGGGAACCCAATGTGGGGCTCAATCCCAGGACCCTGAGATCATGATCTGAGCCGAAGGCAGATGCTTAACCAACTGAGCCACCCAGGTGCCCCTAAAAAGTGTAAATTCTATGATAATTAATTTAAGCAGGAAAATGTTAATACTATCTAATAAAACTTTAAAACATCTAATAAAGAATTTAGGAAATAATCTGATGAAATGAAATTCTATTTTTTGAGTAACCTCTACACACAACATGGGGCTCAAACTCACGACCCCGATATCAAGAGTCACAGGCTCTACCAATGCAGCAGGCTAGGTGTCCCAAAAATTCCATTTTTTGAACTACAAGGTTTACTGCTAAAAAGGTACCAATTATTCTCAAACTAATCTTGAATCAACAATTCCATAATCTATAAATGAAATCCCAGTTGGTTTTTTGAGGGACTTCATAAACCTGTAATAAAATGCAAAGTGGAAAAATAAAGCTAAGTAAATTTTAACAAATAGAGATAGGAGTAACTTTCCTTAGTAAATATTGCAACATTCTAGGAAGTCAGAGTAATGTATGTGGAAAGAAAGTATCACACTATGCCCACACAAAAAGAAAACAAGACCAAGATGCAGGTGTAAGCATGCACAAACAGGCAATCCTACAATATACAAGATTGTATCACAAATTAATTGGAAAGTTCAGATCATATAATTGGGAAGCTCGTTCACTTTATGTAAAAAAAGTCAAATGACCTCATTGGAAAGATGGACTCTGCATAGATGAAAAGATTAAATGTGAAAAAAATTAAAACATAAAGCATAAGAAAAACTTAAGAGACTGTCTTTATCTCTAGGCAGGGCACAGGACTTAGAAGTCATCAAAACATGGTAAAAGACTGATAAATTTGATGCACAACATTAGAGTTTCAGTGAATGAAGAATGCCATGGACAACTTTAATGGAGAGATGACAGACCAGAAGAAAAGGATGGCAATACCTAGAACCAATGAAGAGTTATTATCTAGATAATGAATGGACTACAATAAATCATCAAGAAACAGTGATCAATATCAGTAGAAAAGAGGGCAATTCAGGAATAGAAAACATCAAAGTCTCTAAACCTATAAAGACATGCTCAAACACATGGGAAATCAGCGATGTAAATTAAAGCAACACAAAGTTATCATTTTACATCTATTTGCAGATGATGAAGCTGTGATAACTTCACCAATTAAGTAGTATTCAGAGTTCACATTAAGCTCCACATTATTCTTTTGTATTGTCATTTTCCTTACTCCTTTATCATAGTAGCATAATTACATTCATTATGACTAGGATTTTAACACCTTTTGTAAATTAGTACTTAACATTTGTCCCTTCCTCCCCCATAACTTAAAGATACAACTTTCTCATGAAATTGGTAAAAGTAACTAACTGCAAGTCTTCCAGTGGATAACTAAGCTGGATATGCCCTTGGAGACTACCCCAATTGTTTTGGTCACCCTTCTTTTCCCTTGTGCTTCATGCACTTTGACATCTTTAGACTTTCTCCTGAATAACTAATTCACCAGACTAGCTTGATTACAATAGAATCAAGAATTCTGCTCAATTCTTGGGAAATCAATGAATTCATTTGTTATCCATAATTATTATTAAATATAATAAGTCTGTTTGATAGGTTTAATCTGCTTTCAGGAACCTACGGGTGACCTACGGGTGACTGATTTGGGAAATCATCCAATTGACAACAATTGTTGTAATTCCTCCAACTGTAATTCAGGCATGCCCAGCAGAAGGAACAATCAGGTGATTATCTAATAATTTTTTATTTTCTCAAAGGAAATGAATGGTTATGTTATAAATCTCTTAATATGAGGCAACTTTAATGGGAAACTATTAATGTCAACTATGATAAATGTTGATGCTTTTATTTAAACTTGACTTTAAAAATGATAGTGAGACATGTTCTTTACCATGGCAAAGAAAGGAGTAATTATTGAAAAGCAATGAATTTGAATTAAATTCCCCTGAAGAAAACAGTAAACAGTTAAACAGCTAAAAATTATGAAGTTTGTTTATTTCCCAGGTGAGCCAAAGCAATTAGATAGCTCTTTCTTTCAACTGCCTATAGGATATAACAAATCATCCAAATGATTGCTTGTTGGAAAAGCATGCACTAATTTTCTTCCACACTTTATTTGAGAAACTCACTTTTTCTGATTTTTTGGGTCAAATTTTCAGTTACATTAAAAGTATTCCTAGGAGTAGAGAAGACTCTCCAGCTATAGTTCCTACACTCAAACACTACTTCTTTTTAGATTTTTTTTTTTTTTTTTTTTTTTGAGAAAGAGAGAGAGTGAGAGCATGAGCAGGGGAGGGGAAGGGGGAGAGCTTCAAGCAGACTCCCTGTTGAGCACAAAGCCCCACGCAGGGCTCGATCACAGGACCCCAGGATCATGACCTGGGCCAAAGTCAGATGTTTAACTGACTAAGCCACCCAGACACCCCATTCAAACACTACTTCTAATGGATAGACATTGTTCAACTAGGAGTGGTAATGAAAATAATTTATGAACGAGGCTGCCACCTAAAAGGACAGCAAATACTAAGGAATGCTGAGGATCGTGAGCAATTTCCTTTTATAGCACAATGGTCAAAATTTCCTTTATAGTCTTTGAAGAAATGTATTAGGAAGTAAACTCTTTGTTCCTGTTTTATTTTCCTTGTGAGAGAATTCCCTCTGCAGGTCAGGTGTTGTAAGAACAGATGAACAGCAGAGAAATAAACGTGAATTCCTTTAACCAACATTCATCAAATATTGTTCTTTGTTCCTTTCTTTTGCCTTTTTTTGGTCTTCCACTCTTTTTTTTTTTTTTTTTTTGCCTTTCCTGGTTTTAATGGGTTTTTAATATGATTCTATCTTCTTTTCTGTCTTAGCATATCAATTATACTTTTCTGTAAATTTTCTTTAGTAGTTGCCCAAGTTTGCAGCATCCATTTACAACTTACACCAGTTCATTTCAAAAAACACTATACCACTTCACAGATAGACTAGTACCTATGACAAGAACATTCCCAATTCCACTTGCACATTCTTGCTAACTGTGCTATCACTCATCTCATTTAGCCAGAAGCTATCATTACCAAATACACTGATGCTATTATTATTTTAAATGAATGTTAGATCAATGAAGATTAAGAAAAGTAAGAGAGTTTATTTTACCTTCATGTATTGCTCCTTGAGTGCTCTTCTTTTCTCTAAGTAGGTCTGAGTTTCTGACCCATATTATTTCTTTCTCTCTGAACATCTATCTGTTTCACAGACACCTTTCTCTCTGACATTTCTTGTGGTGACACATTCCCTCAATTTTTGTTGGTCTGAGAATTTTTTTTATTTCTCCTTCTCCTTTGAAGGATAGTATCCAGGATACAGAATTATATTTGGTGAGGTTTTTTCTTTCAATGCATTAAATATTTTACTCCAATCTCTTTTTACTTGCATGGTTTCTAAAGATAAGTCTTATGTAATTCTTATTTTTGTTCCTCTGTAGGAAATAGAAAGTTATAAAAATAATTGACCTATCTTCGTACTTTGTGGACTTTGCTTTCTTCACTCAGCTCTGGGGGCACTAAGTGGTTCTGTGGAGTTCTGGAGGATGGAGAGAGCACAGTCTGACTTCCTGCTAAGCACAGGAATTGACTCACCCATTGCCCTGCAGCCTTGCCACCCTTTTCCACAGGATGGGATCTAAGAGACTCAAAAGGGAGAGACTTTTCTCTGCACTCTGTCCCACCCTGAGTAGCAAAGCACACCACACTTGGTAGCCAGATTTCTAAGTGGAAAAATGGGTAACTGAATTCTCTGTGGACCTTTTTGATTTGTGGGGGAGTTTGGGTTGTGTTTCTTGGTTTTAGTTCAGCCAAACATGTCTGCTTTTCATTTTTTATTTTTTTAGGATCAGTGATATATATACGCATATATATAATTATACATCTATATATATTCATAATATACATAATACATATGTATTCATAATACACATAGTACATATATATATTCACCATTTAAATGTAAATGTTTAAAATTAGGCAATTTACGTGTTTCCACAACTGACATTGATGTGGACCTCATTCCCTCTCCCTCTTCCACCCTCCTCTTTTTCCTCTTTTCATACTCTTGTATTGGTTCTAATAAATGGTTGCTTTTCAAAAAAAATTGATCTAGATAAGAGGGAAAAAACCCATAATTAATACAAAAGATGCAGGAATGGAGGGTATAAAATGTGATAAAAAAGGAAAACATTAAAATGTATAATACAAATAAATCTATAAACAATTATTATAAATATAAATTAAATAAATCCTTAAGTTAAAAAATAGAAACCACCATTTTGTTCAGAAATAAAAATTCAGTTGTGTTCTATTTGCAACAAATCCAACTAAGTGATAAGTACCTGAGAGTATGTCCATGTCACATGTAGCTGCAAGTCCAACCATGGAGAAAGTTCTAGAAGGCAAACAGTAACCCCTGAAATACCGGTATAGCCCTTGTAATATATATTTTACTAAAACAAAATCAAGAGGAATTAAGAAATCTGAATTATACTATGATTATTAGGGGAATTGAGTCATTATCCAAAAGTTTTCACAGAGAAAATACAAAACCCAGAGAGCTTTAGACTCAGTTTTACCAATCATTCAAGGAACAGAAAAAATAAAGTAACACAAAAATCTTTTAAAAGAGAGAAAAAAAGTGAAGATGCCTAACTCATATTACAGTCTAGCATAGCCTTCACTCCAAAATAAGATTGAGTATAATATATGAAAAGAAAATTGTAACATAGACTAAGAAAAATTAAATAAAATAATAGCACAAGCCCAATAATATACAAAATAAAATATATAATAAAAAGTTCTGATTTATCCCTAGAATGTATGTTAAGTATTAAATATGCTTAATTAATGATGTTAATAAATTAAAGAGGAAAAATCAATATAATTACCCCCCATATGCAGGAAAAAAACAGTTCAATAGCATTTACCAGTTATTATAAAAATAAAAATTTGAGGGAATTCTTTTAACCTGATAAAAGGCATTTCTAAAACAAAAATTAAATATAACAAAAATACTTTACCCTTACTATTACCATGAACTATTGTGATGTAAGTATATATGGGGAGGAAAGAATGCATAGGAAGATAAGAGACAGCAAAAAGGAAAAGGGAAAAAAAAATAAAAGCCTACAGTTAAACACACACACACACACACAATAAATAACCGCTATGTTAATGCTGTCAAATTATACGTTAACTAAAGATATCTTTTTAAGGGAGAATATATCTCGATGGCCACCACTGAACTGAGCTGTACATACTATTTCATTGCTTTTGTTCGTGTTTAACACTCATCAGGGCATCAGGAAGTAACACATTCCTCCATTGCAAGAAGTGGTATAGTCGCAGTTAATTCAAAAGTTCTGTGGCTTTGGAGTCGTCTACAGTTGGACTGTATCTTTATCTCTGGTTCAGGAAATCCTGATTGGTCTGGCGTTTGACTCTTGGTCATGATAAGGGCAGTGGAATTTGTAATGTGCTGATTGAAGTCCCAATTACCCTGGTGACTTCCAGGGCTAGTTCTTTCCTAAGGCCTAACTGCTTAGACCCGCCTGTTTTTTTGTTTGTTTGTTTTTTTAAAGATTTTATTTATTTATTTGACAGAGACACAGCTAGAGAGGTAACACAGCAGGGGGAGTGGGAGAGGGAGAAGCAGGCTTTCCGCCGAGCAGAGAGCCCGATGTGGGGCTCGATCCCAGGACTCCAGGATCATGATCTGAGCCGAAGGCAGACGTTTAACGACTGAGCCACCCAGGCGCCCCCGCCTGTTTTGATTAGATGACCAAGAGGATTTATAAGGACCACCCACAGGCAGCTTATCTGGGCTGGAACTTTCTAGTAGATAAGATAATAACCATATGATTCAGGAACAGAAGACCACAAATTATCTTTCCTGCTGAGGTACAGTGTGAAAAACATCCTGCAATCTACATTAAATTAGGACAAATATGTATTTTTTAAAAAATGGAATTGAAAGAGTCTATTCCTTTCTCCTATGAGGTCTCTTAACTTTGCAGGGTAAATGAATGTTTTCAAGAAACTGCAAATTGCTTCTTAGCCTTTACAATTTATTCTAGAATTCTAATGTGGCAGAAGCAATGAAAAAGAAATGATCTTGGATTATAAAGAACAAGCTTCCATCAATTTCTGGAACACATTTAGTGTACCTGACAAAATCATCATTTCTTTTTAAACCAGATGACTTTTTTTTTTTTTTTTACTATTGTAGAAAAAGTGGTACAGTGTTATAAGGACTTTTGTTAGCATTTCAAAGCAGGGCTGTTTTCTCTTAATCATAACTCTAAATCATAAGAAAAACAGAACCAAACAAAGCAAATATATAAGAATTTGCAGATTTCCTTCCACTATAAGGCAAGCGAGCATTGCATCTAAGAATGAAAAATACAAGTATCTGGAGAAACTTCTGGTTTGAGGAAGATACATACAGTAGATGTACTTTTCCCTATACCTCCTGCTAGTACAATTACCACCCTGGATATTATACATAATTTAAACGTAAAATGTCTCCACATGGTGGAGAGAAGAAGGCAGAACAGCTAGGAAGCTTGAGACCCAAGGAATGACCTTGGCGGTGAGATCCATGCATCCCCTTGCTGCCTCAGATATCCCAGACTGGGGGTGAATGACACCAAAGGACGCAAAAAGAGTCCGCACAAAATTGTGCTCTCTCCAATGAAAGGATTAGGAAAACACCCAGGACCAGCTGTGAGGAGGCCCTAGACCTCCTGCTGGAGGGGCTCTGATCCCCGCTGGGTGCTAATGAGGCCCATTCTATGATATCACGTTCCTGGGCTGGGATTATGATCTCCTGCTGCATCACTCACAAGAAGCCAGAGGCAGCCCCTTGTCTACTAAAGCTTACCTTCACTTGAGAGGGACATACAAAAGTGAAGTGACTTATTTGTTATTTTGTGAGATTCCAAACCTCTATATACTGAATTTTAACTATAACACTATCCATCTACCATAACACACCTTTAAATTCTGATTTGACAGTGCTTGTTGAAAACAGGTTGACTGTTTTTATCTTTTTTGCAGAGGGGGAACAAGAGAGAAAGAGGAAAGAACCCACAAATGTCATGTGAGTAGTGCTATGATGAATTATAACTTTGCCTTGCCTTGTTATTAATAATGCTAAGGCTCTTTGTCACTTGTAGTTTCCTTTTTCATAGCTTTTTTGGGTATTGGAGAAACTGCTCCCAGCAAGGTTCTTTTCCTTTCTTTCTCCTCTTCAATCTTTTGATTAAGGGCTGGCAGCTAGGAACCCCGGGGTGAGGCTATTGATTCAGAGACTCTAATAGAGCTGCAAACTAGTAAATTGGATTGTTGGAACCTTATAGGGCTTGCCCAGCTTAATACCTTCAGACTTGTGGCCCAGGCCAGACAGAGGCTCCGGTGATGAAAGGAGACAGTCCAGTTGATACTGGGAGCTTCTGGCAGGCTGGCCCCTTTCATGCTCCCTCATACTTTGTTTCTCCGTGTGTTTTATTTGTTTGCAGTTCTGCTAAGTTTAGGTAATTGCTGGAACTATTCCCCAGCTGACTCAAGCAGTCCCTACCCCTATACTGGGCATATTATCTGCCTGGCAAATGTTTTTCCACTCTGATTTCTAGGGTAGTTCTGGGATGGGAGCCAAGTCAGGGCAGACATATGACACTAGCCAGGATCTATTTCTTGCCTTGAAACTCCCCAAATAGATCACTGTGATCAGAGCATTTCTTCACCATGCCCTTCTTAGTTAAAGATCTGCCAATTGCCTTTCTGTTTGCCTGCAAATATTTCAGTCCATGAGACACTGGGTGGTATATTTGTACTACAAGTAGCCTTTGCATCTTTCCAAACCTTTGCAATTCTTGGCATCCTCCCCATCTTTCCTGAGCTCTTCCTTCCTTTTCTAATTTTCTCCTCTTCCTCCTTTGACTGGCACAAAGCATGTCTTCTATCAGTGCAATAATATTAACACATCTTATAAGAGTCCATCATCTTTGTCCAAGTAATTATTCTTATTCTTTCTTAGAAGACATAATTTCAGGTGATCATATTCCACACTTGACCCTGCATTCAGTTACTTGGGTCCACATTCTCTTCAAGAAACACCATGGTTATAGCTCAATTCAGTAGTGAAATAACACACTCTCTGAAGACATTTTAGAATAAGATCTTTCTCCTAGTTGCAGCCTTATGCAGAATAGATACTTTGAGGACTCAGCAGGACTGCACAAAGTCCAGTACACATAACACTGCAGGGTTGGGAAGATTTCCTACAGCTGTATAATGTCAGTGTTCTTGCAGGAGTGGGCCAGCACTGCTGGAATCTCTACCTTCACATCCAGCCTTCTGCCCTGACTCTGAGAGGTCCAAGTGCCTCAGGAGGTCAGAATCAGAATAATGAATCACGAAGGCCTGGTAACCTCAGGCAAACACATACTCATTTAGTTAAATGCCAGAGAAGTAATTAAGATGAGTGAGACACCTTCTCATCCTAGACACTAGCTAGGCTCTAAGCTTGCGGATCTGATTCAAAAGCATTTTAATGAATGTCACTTGCTGCGATGCCGGATCATGCTGATTTGGCAAGAAGAACCCAAAGAGTGAACTGTTAGTCACAACTTCCAGCTCAACATTACCCTTATTTTGTCTTCTGGAAGGAAGTTTCTCCACCTGGGAGTCACCACAGATCACAAGAATCCAGCAAATGAATAATCAGATGGGAACAGAAAGGGTCTTACCATTATCATTTCTTCACTCATACGTGATGTATTCTAGATGCTGGAGACAACTTCATAGTTACTTAAAAAAAAAAAAAAAATGACCCTGTGAGTTTGTGTCCTGAGACTCAAGGGGAACTACAAAGTTTTCCAGTGTAAACTATTGTCACAATTAGGAAATCAAGTCAAAACATAAAGAAATGTATTTATTTAAATTTAGTTGGCAATCAATACGTCAAATTACTTGGTGTGCACATATAAACGATGGCTGCATCTCTTCATCTTTATTCACTTTTTCTACATTATCGGCATGTTTGTTGACTCTTTTGAAGCATATACAGACAGGCATTGAGTACTTAATAGAGGTTTTTTAAAAAAAACTTGAATGAAAATTTCTGCTTTGCTTGTAACAGCCCTTCCTCACATGCTTCCCCATCTTATTAAATAAAATACATAATATGCAAATATATTTTTATGGAAAATTGGCAGCCCCACATCAATCCCCATCCTACATTCTGCCTTATGCTCCTGAGTTAGTGCTGTATTAATTTATCATGCACTGCTCTGTGCCTCCATTTTAAAAAGAGAGGTTTCAGATTTTCATAAAAAAAGGTATCCAAATATATAATGATATACTATGTCATTCAAATTAGGCAAAAAATACACCCTCTGTCATTATTTACTTTTGGGGAATGTTCTTAACATAGGCAAAAAAAAACCCCCACAAATATATATGGTATGAAAGGAATGTACCACATTCTAGCTGAATATAGAAATATATGATATTAATTTAGCAAACAAAATTGTGGTTAAACATGTAAAACTCGGAAATGATATACTTGATGTCTGAAGAAGACTATTTTCTGGTATTTTTCAAAAGTTTAGTTAGTGTAAGAAAAATGATTAAATGACTAATGTATTAAATGATAAAATTATACTTCATAATTTTTTTCTGAACTTAAATGTAAAAAAATAACTCCATGATGTCGAAACTGAAGTTTTCACATATAAAATATTTTTTATATTAATAGAAGACATAGCATAAAATAGTAACTACTTTATCTCCCAACATGGAATATCATAGATCATAGTAGTTTTGGATGATTTTGTAAGAAATATATTTGCATGTTTTTGTGTTATACTAAAGTGGCAGTCTCAATACTACCAAGAACATGTCACGTGATACCAAAAAACATAAAGGCACTGAAGAGAATGATTATTTCTTGCATGTAAGTCAACAAGTGAAAAGCTTTCCACCTGAATCATACACACGTTTCACTTTATTATAAAATACATCAATAAGAAAAACTTACTCTCTTATTCTTTCTATTTTTGGAATATTAAGTAAGATGCTTAAAAAGGTTAATGCTTTAATCTGTAATTACTACTTATATAGCACTTAATATAAAACATATATATTAATATACATTCATATGTATGAATATACATGTGTTCATACATAAAAATACACATACATAAACACATATAAATATTCAGATATACACATACATTTAATCTTCACAACAATTTTGAAATAGGTGAGCATATTATCCTATTTTACCAAAGAGAAAGCCAGGGCATAGACAGATTAAATAACTTGTCCAAGATCATGCAGCTAATTAATAAGCTGATTTTCATCCTGAGACAGTTTGGCTCCAGAGGCCTTGCTCTTTCCCACCTTCTTCAAAGAATTTAAAAAATGTATTCTTTAAAGAATGGAATCATTATTTAATTTCAGGTATCAATTAAAGATTCTAGAAAAGCTGTCCTTGTCTGTGTGTGCTTCAAAAGAATCAGCAAGCTCACCAATACTATAGAGAAAGCAAATAAAATGAAATAGATACTGCCATTATTTATTTGTGCACACCATGTAATTTTTCTTACTGATCGGCAACTCAATTTAATGAAGTAGTGCTTCTGAGGTCCAATGATCTAAATGTTCCACCTTTTCCTTACCTTTAGCCCATTCATTTTTCTGAGGGAAATGCTGTGATGATATTGTACCAGATCAACTTATCTATACTGGAACCGTTTTATTTCCCACTCTCCACCCCCCCACCCCCACCCCCAGAATTCCTTTCCTTGCATGGTTCAGAGTGAAATTGGTCACAAAGAAATTCTGCATGGGATCTGGAGGGCAGAAAGGAAGGAGCTGTGTCTTCTGGGAAGGTCAGTGTGTGTTGCCAGGCACTATTGGAGCTCATGTACATTATTGTTCATTTGTTGGGGCACCATTTGGTGAGGGCAGCAGGCTAGTCCACAGTTCTTCCGGCAATGATGGAACTCATTCTTCAGTGTTTCCAGTCCTGCACTGTATGTGCAGTTCCATTAAGAAGGGTTCCAAGTTTTTCTGCAGGCCATCTGCACTGGTAAGGTTGAGGGCCATGAGGTCATCGTGGGTTATACTTGGTCCTTATGTGATCCAGTGTAAATTGATGGAGTCCACTGTGTGCTCACTTTTCTCCCTCATGTCTCACACTTCTTCCCAGCTGTGAGCTCAGTTGCCTCAGAGACTTCAAGCCCTTCACCAGACATAAAGGCAAGAGCCTTCCACGGCTTCTTCATCAGCTGCTACAACTGTGGAAATCCATTATTCTATATTACTCACAGTGATGCTGTTTTTCTGATCAAACTCTGAAACAATTAATGCCAGAAATGGTTCCAGGGGAACAGACCCTTAAAAATGACTTCTTGGATTTAGATTTGGGTTATGTAAAATTGGTCCTCTAATCTGATTTGATTTAAAGGCATTAATGACCCATCTGCTGTGGAAAAGGGGATACTGGTAGTCTATGGTATGGATTGGTGCAAGTGTGGCTTAAATCACAGCCTGTAGACAACTGTAACAAATACCTACAGATAGCAATGCTTTGGATAACCAAGTAATTGCTGCCAAAGAATGTTTTTATTGAAAATAAACTAATAAAGCTGGTTACTTGTTTCTAAGTGTCTGAGGAACTTGGGGAAGAAAACATTGAGTTTAGGATTTTATAGTCTCACCTCAAGGCCCAAATAAAAAGGAAAAAATAAGAAAGTTTCTTTTACTACCCTGAAAGAAACCCTCATCCCTTGCAGCCACAGGGCTGCAATTGCTGAAACTAAACTCAAAGCCTAAACCTGTGAGTGGCTGAATCACAATGAAAATTGAATTCACAATTGCACAGGGTCCCATTTGTTAAACTTAGGGCATTGGTTGGGAAGGAGGGAGATCCTAAAAAGTGGGATGGAGACATACGTGTCTCCATAAGACCTCAAACTGTAAATTCTGCCCAGCTTTCTTTGCTAGAAGCAGCCACTTGAGGAAGTTAGCTTCCCTTGCCTGAGGAAACTTTAATGTCCTCCCCTGAGATAGTTGCCTGCAAGGTGGAGGCTGATCCTCCTCAGGACCTGCTCCTACCACCTGTCACTGCTTCTAGACTGTTTGTTCATCAAGTTCATCAGATCCCAGGAGGTAAGTACAAAGTATGTAAGTGGGATCTACAAGGAGATGCAATACACATCAACAGAATGCTTCTACAGAGCTTCCATCCATGGCTGTATAAGGAGCCATATATGTCAGCATGGTATTCCAACAGCATTATCCTTCGCCAAAAAATTATTTGATGAAGCATGGCAATGGACTCCTGATGAATTCTTTTTATTTTTTTTAGAGTGGTTTTAGGTTTCCAACAAAATTAAGGGGAGGTACTAAGATTTTTCCAATTACCCTGCCCCCCACACATTCATTAGCATCACTCATCAGAATGGTATGTTTTTTTAAACAAAGGTCAAACCTACACTGACACATCATAATCACCCAAAGGCCATACTTTACCTTAGGGTTCACTCTTGGTGCTGTACATTCTATGGGTCTGGACAAATGTATGCTGACATGTTTCTATTATTATATTATGCAGAGGTTTTTTTTTTATATTTTTGGTGCCAGCTAAAACAGTAGAATTGACTGTGCATCATAACAGGAAGCATGGGATGCCAGTTTATTCCATTATTATAGTTGTTAACTTTGCTTCCCTTGATAGGTGGCATCTGCCAGGCTTCTCCACTGTCAGGTTACCATGTTTTTTTTTTTTTTCTGCAATTAATAATTAATCTCTGGAGGGCTACCTAGAGTCACTGCATATCATATTTTCACCTAATAGTTTTAACAGCCATTGATGATGCTTGCCTGAATCATTTATTACCATAGTGGGGAAAAAATGATTTTCAAATTCCATCATTCCATTTACATTTGTTATTTGGCATGTCTCTATTAAGGTGAGATTTTCCTTCTTCTGTGTGTGTATTATTTAGTGTGTATGTGTATCTACATGTGTGTACACACATATACATATGCTGGCACATATACATGCACTTGATACAAGTATGGATTTATGAATTCCTATTTTATTGGATTATAGTTCAGTGTGTCTATATTCATATTAATGCTCAATTTTTCCTGATTTGGCTATCAGAACCCCTTTCAGCAGCCTGTGGTGTCATTTTGACTTGCTCTTACCATTTTGGGGGGGGTACTTACTAAGCCTGGCACAACAATGGTGTACATTTTATTTTGCTTCTGCTCTGGTCAAAGCCATGTTTTCAATGATTCCTGGTTCCTTTTCATGGTATATGCATTTAGAAGCAGATCTGAGCATTAAGAGCCCTTTCTTTGTGATATGTCATGGTTTTTTTCTCCTATTTTGGCATTTGCCTTTTGAATTTTCTAATGGTGCTTTTTGTCTTATTCCATGACAAGTGTGTTGTTATTATGAGGGAATTAATTAATCATTTATCCTACTGGGTCCAGATGTTGAGGCCTAGGAAGTCTCTCTCAAGAACCATGTTATAGAGTCTTTCACCTACATTTTCCAGTAGCACTTGTATTCTTTTTTTTTTTTTTTACATTTAGATCTGTAATCCATTTGGAATTTATTCTTGTGAATGGCACGAAAAATGGCTCAAATTTATTTTTTTGCAGTTGGCTTTCCAGTTGTCCCAACATTTCATTAAAAGTTTACCTTTTCCCCAATGATTTGCTATGTCAACTTTATTATATTAAATTTCTATATCTTCTATTTCTACATTCTCTCTTTCATTCCAAAGGCTTGCTTGCCTATTCATGTTACCATGCTTTTTAAGTACAGAGGAATAATATTATAATATTTTAATATTGATTTAATACAATGTATTAAGTATATAATATATATTTGACACATTGAAAATATAATATTTCCCTTGATAGCACTTTATCTTCAACTATTCTCACATGCTTATTTTTTCCATATTATTCCCCCTATTGCCAACCTCTCTAGGTCAGAAAACAAAAAGCTCAAGGAAAACTTAAAGCACAACAAAGCTCTTTTGTTCAAGAATGTTTTGTTTCAATAATGCAATATATGTTAAGAAAAAAAAAAGAAGAAGATAGCAGGAGGGGAAGAATGAAGGGGGGGAAATAGGAGGGGGAGACGAACCATGAGAGACAATGGACTCTGAAAAACAAACTGAGGGTTCTAGAGGGGAGGGGGGTGGGAGAGTGGGCTAGCCTGGTGATGGGTATTAAAGAGGGCACGTTCTGCATGGAGCACTGGGTGTTATGCACAAACAATGAATCATGGAACACTACATCAAAAACTAATGATGTCGGGCGCCTGGGTGGCTCAGTTGGTTAAGCGACTGCCTTCGGCTCAGGTCATGATCCCAGAGTCCCGGGATCGAGTACCACATCGGGCTCCCTGCTCGGTGGGGAGTCTGCTTCTCCCTCTAACCCTTCCCCCTCTTGCGCTCTCTCTCTCACTCTCTCTCTAATAAATAAATTAAAAAAAAAAACTAATGATGTAATGTATGGTGATTAACATAACAATAAAAAATTTTTTTAAAAAAGAATGTTTTGTTTCATTTTTCCCTTTTAGATATTATCATTCTTTAGAAAAAATATGCATTTTTTTATCAGTAACATAAAATTTCTTTCATGTTGAGATATTTCAATAAAATTGAATTTCTAACATAACTATATATAGGACAAATCTAAATCCATATGATGTAGTATATAAAATGGTTTATTAAAGTGGTAGACCATGCCCATCTTATCTACTATTGAATTTTTGGAGCCAATATATTCTGGAACACAATACATATCCAATACACATTTATTGACTAAATAAAACTATGTCAGCGAGTACTTGGATTTTTGTCTCGCTCCACTTAGCTACTGTTATGTAAAAGGTACCATATGAAGTACAGTTTTTAAATTACTTAACCATTCACAGTAAAAGGAAATAATGTATCTATAGAATTATTGACATTGTTAGTCATATTCTGCCTACAATTATGAAATGTAAATAGTAAATGAACAGTGTGAAAAGATACAAAATGAAGTCAGTTGAAGAGAAAACTGTTCTAAAAAGGAGATTTGATTAGTTCAATTTACCTTAAAGCTAAACCCATTAAGCTGAAAAGATGAAAATGCTCCAGAGCACGGGAAGTAGAACTGGTAAATTACAGTGGTGAATTGTGCACTACAACAAAATGATCTAATAAACTAGTAATTTGCCATATTATTATGACCTAAAAAGACAATTTAATAAAAACAATTTGGTTTATATTGCTTCTAGCCTATTTGAGTAGTTTCAAAATCATCATTTTTTTTTTTTAATAATCAATGAAGGAAATTTTCTATTTTTTCATGTACTGAAATTTTTGAAATAACTAAGGTTATAAGAACTTTTTATACATTCTTCAGTGAGCATTAAGGGATTAGTTAAATAAGGAGAGATTCTCATGTCCTAAAATTTCTATACCGTTAGAATGAATTATTTAAAAAACATTAGAGCCAAAAATATCTTAAAGCGATTCATGCTATTCTGTCTTAGCGAAAATGGGGCAATTAAACTTGCAAAAACTTTTCTAATTTCATAAAATTTTAACATTAAACTCAAATTTTCATTTCATTTTAGAATGACCAATGTTTGGATAATTTACTTAAGTATGACAGAGATAATCTCTCCATGAAGTTTAACTTTCTAAAACTTATTTTTTAAGTGTGATACTGTCCCGAAAATATCTACAGGAAATATTATACATAATGGTGAAATGTTGAACACATCTCTTTAGTTTACTAATAAGTCAACTCTGCTACACCATTTATATTTATATATTTACATTTACATTTACATTTATATTTATAATGGAAATCTTAGTTATTGCAGTAAGACATGAAAGAGAAAAGCTTTAAGATTCTGAAAAAGCAAGCATATGGAAAAATTGGAATTCTCTTACATTGCTGGGGCAAAATGAAATCTTAGCTCTGACATATAAACTACTTAGGAATCATCATTCCCATATGTACAGGAGAAATCTGGACAAATTGAAAATCAACTTTTTCTTTTTTTGACCCATTGGAGAACTGAGGATCCAGGGCTAACTCCCACCCTGAAATCTGGAGAGAGAAATTCAGGGAGAAACCGCTGAGATCTGCTTACTTAGAACAAAGGTTACTGTAGCAATAAACTGGTAGGTACACTTAAATGGATATTTTCTAAAATTGTGGTAGAATATAAATAACATAAAATTACCATGTTTAACCCCTTTAAAGTATATAGTTATCGCTATTAAGTACATTTACACTGTTGTGCAACCATCATACTATCCATTTCCAGAATATTTTCATCTCCTCAAATTAAAACTCTGTACCCATTAAACAAGTATCCATTTATCTCTCACCCCAGTCCCTGGTAACCACCTTTTTATTTATTTATTTATTTTTTGGTCTCTATGATTTCAACTTTAGGTATCTCATATAAGTGGAATTATATAATATTTGTCCTTTTGATGTGGGAAACAAAGGCAGAAGGAAAATTATTAAATTTCTTTACTACCTATAGCCCATTGACCAGTCCTTGAAACAGGCAGAGTGACATTCCTCTAGGAATTCAACTGCCTCGATGCTGACACTTTGCTAAAGGCAAAAGGCAATCTTAGCCCAACCCCCAGGACCCTGTAAGTCTACTTTAGCATATAAAAATTCCTTTGGAAACTTCCTTTATCCCTACCCCCCAAGATACTTATTGGCAATCATCCCTCAAGTATATGATCTACCGCTACATCTCTGAAGGGTCTTGATGGAGTTTTATTATTATTATTATTTTTATTAACATATAATGTATTATTTGTTTCAGGGGTACAGGTCTGTAATTTGTCAGTCTCACACAACTCACAGAGCTCACCCCAATATCCATCACCCAGACACCCCATCCCTCCCACCCCCCTCCACTCCAGCAACCCTCAGTTTGTTTCCTAAGATTAAGACTCCCTTATGGTTTGTCTCTCTCTCTGGTTTTGTCTTGTTTTTTTTTCCCTCCCTTCCCCTATGATCCTCTTTATTTCTCAAATTCCTCATATCAGTGAGATCATATGATACTTGTCTTTCTCTGATTGACTTATTTTGCTTAGCATAATACCCTCTAGTTCCATCCACGTCATTGCAAATGGCAAGATTTCAATTTTTTTGATGGCTGTATAATATTCCATTTTGTGTGTGTGTGTGTGTGTGTGTGTGTGTATGTATATATATATACACCACATCTTCTTTAACCGCATCTTCTTTATCCATTCATCTGTTGTTGGACATCTAGGCTCTTTCCATAGTTTGGCTGTGGTGGACATTGCTGCTATAAACATTGGGGTGCACATACCCCTTCGGATCACTACATTTGTATCTTTGGGGTAAATACCCAGTAGTGCAATTGCTGGGTCGTAGGGTAGCTCTATTTTCAACTTTTTGAGGAACCTCCATACTGTTTTCCAGAGTGGCTGCACCAGCTTGCATTCCCACCAACAGTGTAGGAGGATTCCCCCTTCTCCATATCCTCGTCAACATCTGTCATTTCCTGACTTGCTAATTTTAGCCATTCTGACTGGTGTGAGGTGGTATCTCATTGAGGTTTTCATTTGGATTTCCCTGATGCCGAGCGATATTGAGCACTTTTTCATGTGTCTGTTGGCCATTTGGACGTCTTTGCAGAAATGTCTGTTCATGTCTTCTGCCCATTTCTTGATTGGATTAGTTGTTCTTTGGGTGTTGAGTTTGATAAGTTCTTTATAGATTTTGGATACTAACCCTTTATCTGATATGTCACTTGCAAATATCTTTTCCCATTCTGTCCATTGTCTTTTGGTTTTGTTGACTGTTTCCTTTGCTGTGCAAAAGCTTTTTATCTTGATGAAGTCCCAATAGTTCATTTTTGCCCTTGCTTCCCTTGCCTTTGGCGATGTTTCTAGGAAGAAGTTTGGGAGGTTGAAGTTGAAGAGGTGGCTGCCTGTGTTCTCCTCAAGGATTTTGATGGATTCCTGTCTCACATTTAGGTCATTCATCCATTTTGAGTCTATTTTTGTGTGTGGTGTAAGGAAATTGTCCAGTTCATTCTTTTGCATATGGCTGTCCAATTTTCCCAGCACCATTTGTTGAAGAGACTGTCTTTCTTCCATTGGACATTCTTTCCTGCTTTGTCGAAGATTACTGGACCATAGAGTTGAGGGTGCATTTCTGGGCTCTCTATTCTGTTCCATTGATCTATGTGTCTGTTTTTGTGTCAGTACCGTACTGTCTTGATGATGACAGCTTTGTAATAGAGCTTGAAGTCCGGAATTGTGATGCCACCAGCTTTGCTTTTCTTTTTCAACATTCCTCTGGCTATTCGGGGTCTTTTCTGGTTCCATACAAATTTTAGGATTATTCGTTCCATTTCTTTGAAAAAAGTTGATGGTATTTTGATGGGGATTGCATTGAATGTGTAGATTGCTCTAGGTAGCATAGACATTTTCACAATATTTGTTCTTCCAATCCATGAGCATGGATCCTGATGGGGATTTTACTAAACAGTAATAAATGACCTTTCTTAATAGCTAACCCCCTCAGGATCCTGGAAACCTTGTTTCCAAAATACCCAGGAGGCTTACACTATCCCTAACCCCCTCCCAACTTGAAAAGCATATAATGGGTTACTCCTCATGACCCCAGTGCAGCTCTTTCTACCCACGGGTCCTGTCCCTGTGCTTTAGTAAAACCACCTTTTTGTACCAAAGATGTCTCAAGAATTCTTTCTTGACTGTCAGCTTTGAACCCTAACATCTTTCCTACATCACTTTTGCTTCTGGTTTATTTCGCTTAGCATGTCTTCAAGGTTCATCCATGTTGGAACATATGTCAAAATTTCCTTCCTTCTTAAGGCTGAATAAATTCGATTGTGTGTTTATACCATGTTTGTTTACCTGTTCATTCAACCATAGACATTTGGGTTGCTTCTGTCTTTTGGCTATTGTGAATACTGCAGCTATGTGAATTGTGTACAAGTGGCTGTTGGAGTCCTTGCTTTCAATTCTTTTGGGTATATGTGCAGAAATAGAATTGCTGAATTACAGTACAGCCATGTTTGATTTTTTGAGGAACGACTATAATGTTTTCCACAGTGGCTGTACCATTTTATATTCCCACCAGTAAGGCACAAAGGTTCTAATTACTCCATATCCTCACCAATGCTAACTATTTTCTGTTTTGGATTTGTCTGTTTTATAGGACACCAATTTATAAAACACACCAATGAGTGTGAAGTGGTTTCACATTGTGGTTTAATTTGCATTTCTCTGATGATTAGTGATGTTGAGAGCATCTTTTCATTGCTTACTGGCTATCTGTATATCTTCTTTGAAGAAAAGTCTATTTAAGTCCTTTGCCCATGTTTTAATTAGATGTTTAGTTTTTTGATATCGATCAATGGTAATTTTTAGAATTGTTAGAGACTGAGTGTAAACTAGCAGGAGATTGAGAACTCTTGGTGGCTGAAGCCTTGGGGAGCCCTTCATACCTTGGTGTGCATTACCTTCAGAAAGCTCACCAGGTTCTCATGGTAAAGACCACATAAAGATCCTTGGTGGCTCAGGGATGAGGAAGTGAAGAGTGATCTTTGGGAAATATGTCAAGAGCCTTCTCCATAACAAAAGCCTACTCTCCAGAATCAGGTCAGAGCCTTATCCCAATTGAGGGAAGAGAATTCCTCCCACTCTAACTCCCTGTAGCCTTTCTTCCTCACCTAAAGGAGAAGAAAAAAGTCAACAGGGTCAAGGCTGCAAGGAAATAGGTTGGAATGTTGTAGTCAGAGAAGAGAATAAGGGATCAAGGAGAAAAAAAGCTGTCCCTTGGGGACACAGTCCAGTCTCTGGATACAGCCCAGAGACACAGGCCATTAAGAAACTAATGATTTAATTGAAAGATTATATAATACTCTCCCTCTCTCAATACACTTTATCATCACATTAACAAATCTCTAACATAACAGTGGCTTTTAGCTGAAATAGTTAAAAGACACAGACTCTCTCTGAGGAGGAGTGCTTATGGAATCTCAAAACTAGGAGGGAAGACAAAGACAAGAACACTAGAGAAACTTCAAGCCTATGGTGCATATAGCTACTAGGAACATTAAATATAGCCCAACTCCTAGCCAGATTAACACACAAGGTTTATTTACTTCACTTTCTATAACCAGATACAACATGTTTGGCTATCAACAATTAGAAGCCATGAAAGAAGGCAAGAAGAAAACAAAAGTACGAAGATACAAAGCAAACATCAAAACAAGACTCAGATATAACACAGATTTTAAAATCTTCAGACAAAGAGTTTAAAATAAATATGATTAATTCGTTAAGAGCTTTAATGAAGAAAGTAGAGATCATGCAAGAAGGGATGGGTTAAAGAAGCAGAAAGATAGAAATTTTTAAAAAGCATAAAAAGAAAGTATATGACATCAATCAAAAACAGTATAATAGAAATGAAGAATACCCTTGATGGATTTATCAGTAGACTAGACATAACTAAGAAAAGAATCAGTGAGCTTGAAAATTTGCCAATGGAATCTTTCCATGCTAAAATGCAAAGAGAAAATAGAATGAAAAATAAACAAAACATCAAAAAACTGTGGGATAATTTTAAGAGATGTAATATATGTGTAATTGGAACACCAGAAAGAGAAGAGAGAATGGCTCAGAAGATATATTTGAAGCTACAATGACCAAGAACTTCCTAAAATGGCACAGTCAATTTTGAAAACATTCTGAGAGTTCCTCAAAACACTGAACATAGAGTTACCATGTGACCAAGCAATTCCATTTCTTGGGGTATAGCCAAAAGAAATAATAATAACTGTCTACACAAACATGTACATAAATGTTCAGAGCAGTATTATCCATACGAATGAAAAAGTGGAAGCAACCCAAATATCTATGAACTGATAAATGAATAAACAAAATGTGGTATATCCTACAATAGAATGTCATTTGGTACTAAAAAGCAATGAAGTTCTGATATAAAGCTTCAACATGAATTAATCTTGAAACCATTATGCTAAGTAAAAGAAACCAGGCGCGCACACACACACAAAAGATATATTGTCTGATTCCACTTAAATGAAATATCCAGAATAGGTAAATCCATAAGATAAAAAGTAGCTAGGTGGTTGCTTAGGGCTAGAGGGGGAGAGGAATAAGAGTGGCTGCTAATGGGCATATTCTACAATTAGGTCATGACAATAGTGTCACAGTTGTGTAAGTATACTGAAAACACTCTATATTTTGAAAGGATGCATTTTATGATATATGAATTATATCACAATAAAGTACTCTTTTTAAAAAAAAGATCCTGAAAAAAAAAGATATAAAACTGTTATAATGGTGTAATTATCATGTATAAACATCTCCAAATCAATGAAAATCATAATTAGAATTAATACCTAATCGGTTTATCTAGTTTGCTACATAAAAACATGAAATGAAACAACAGTCATGATCAGAAAGATAATGTAATTTATTATTTTTTTAAGATTCTATTTTTTTATTTTAGAGAGAGCAAACATGAGTCGGGGAAGGGGTAGAGGGAGACGAAGAAGCAGGGAGCCTGACTCAGGGCTTGATCCCAGGACACCAGGACCATGACATGAGCTAAAGGAAGACGCTTAACTGACTGAGTCACCGAGCTGCCCGAAGGTAATGCAATTTAAATAAGTATGACATTTATAATAGTAACAAATAGAGTATCTAACAATTACCTAATCAAGAGTGTGTAAAAATATTATAGTTAGAAATGATAAATTATTATTTAAAGACATTAAGATGTCCTATAAAAATGGAGAAATATGCTGTTTTCTTGAAAAGGAAGTCTAATATAAAAATGCCAAATAATCATAAACTACTCTCTACAGTGAATGAAATTCCAATTAAAATTTGAATAGGATCTCTTAATGGAGCCTGACAAAGTTGATTTAAAAATATGCATAGGAGAAGGAGCACAGAAGATGGCAGAGGAGTGGGGGACCCTATTTCAACTGGTCCCCTGAATTTAGCTGGATAGCTACCAAACCATTCTGAACATCCAAAAAATCAGCCTGAGATGTAAAAATATATCTCTGGATCTCTACAAGTAGAAAGTCTCCAGTGGTCTGGAGGTATGAAGGGTGGAGCGGTGATTCTGTGGGCAGATATCAGAAAATAAACAGAAGGGGCAGGGAGCCGCCATAAGCTGGCGCTGGGAACACGGAAGTGCAAAAGCGTCCCACGCTGGGGACCGGGCACAGACTTGCAGACAGGTAGTGGCAGGGAAAGGACTTTAGTACAGCCCCAGACAGGATCCAGGAGCTGTGGGTGCATGCGGGAACCAGGGACAGCTCCCGGTTTTAGAAGCCCAAAGGGCAGAGATGTGCTGGCCCTGGGATCGACCTCTGGGAGAATTGTTGTGGGGTGCACAACCGGGGAGGCTGCAATTTTTAGCAGCACAGACAAAAATGGAGACTGTGTGTCCTGGAGAGCTCAGTGAAGAGCAGACTACGATTTCTCTGTTCTGGGTCAGAGGTTTGGGTGTGGTCATTTCTGTACTGACTCTCAGAAGAGATGGGAGAGTAACAGAAAGCTGCCAGAGAACAAAAGCTCAAAAACCTGGTTTCACTGAGCAGCCCCCCCCAAGAGGGCGCAGGGCAACTCTGCCTAAGTATGTTGCATGAGGCGGGGCAGGCCCCTCCCCCAGAAGACAGGCTGGAAGAACAAGAGGACGGCAACCCTAGGGTCCCTATAAAATGGGTGCATCTTGCTTGGGTTGTGGTTAATACTTTGGACTCTGTACAGTCCTTCAACCACCCCTCAAAAGAATAAGAGAAGGAACTCCTAATAAAGAAAAGAATCAGAGTCTATGGTCTCTGCCACAGATGTAATGGATGTGGATATAAGCAAGATGTCAGAAATAGACTTCAGAATAGCCATTAACAAGGCAGGAAACAACAAATGTTGGTGGGAATGAAAGTTGGTACAGCCACTTTGGAAAACAGTATAGAGATACCTCACAAAGTTAAAAATAGGGCTACCCTTTGACCCAGCAATTGTACTACTAATATTTTTAAAACAAAGATATAGATGTAGTGAAAAGTGAACATGCACCCCAATGTTCATAATAGCAATGTCCACAATAGCCAAACTGTGGAAAGAGCTGAGATGCCCTTCAACAGACGAATGGATAAAGAAGGTGTGGTCCATATATACAATGGAATATACAATGGAATATTACTCAGCCATCGGAAAGGACGAATACCCATCATTTTCATCAACATGGATGGAACTGGAGGGGATTATGCTAAGTGAAATAAGTCAAGCAGAGAAAGACAATTACCATATAGTTTCACTCATATGTAGAACATAAGGAATAGCATGAAGGACATTAGGGGAAACTAGGAAAAACTGAAGGTGGGGAAATCAGAAGGGGAGAAGAACCATGAGAGACTATGGACTCCGGGAAACGAACTGAGGGTTTCAGAGGGGAGGGGAATGAGAGGATGGGGTAGCCCAGTGATGGGTATTAAGGAGGGCATGTGTTGTAATCAGCACTGGGTGTTATACGCAAATAATGAATCATGGAACACTACATCAAAAACTAATGACATATGGTGACTAACATAACATAATAAAAAACAATAAAAATATGCATAGAGGGCAAGTCCAAAAATCAGTAAGATATTCTTGAAATAGAAGTAGCAGATAGGAAAATTTACACTTGTGGTTATCAATAATTACAAAGCAATACATTTTAGAAGGACACAAGACAGAACACTAGAACACAATAAAAGCGAGAAGCAAAAACGTGAATGTAGGAAATCTGAAAGCAAATTCTGCAGGTCATCGGCAAAGTAATGGGGTTAGTACATCAGGTATCCATGTGAGAAGAAAAAAAGAAACGATTTCATTTTGACACACTACTCAAAAGGAACAGGGAGATGAAAATGTACAAATATGAAAGACAGGTCTGTAAAAGTTTTCTGAAGCCAAGTTAAGAGAACATCTCATAAACTTTGGAGTGGCAAAGATACTTAAACAAGACCCAAATATTTTTAAAACAAATTAAATAATTCATCATTTCCATTGAGTAAAAGTAAGAACTTCTTTTGATCACAAGATAACTTCAGAGAATGTAAAAGCAAGGCACAGATTTGCAAAAGATACTTGAAACATTTATACAGCAGAATAGATTAGCATCTTTAATACACAAAGTATCCCACCAGTCTGTATGAAGAAGATAAACAACCCAGTGGAAAAATGGGCCAAAGATATGATCCAGTAAAGGAAACACAAATGGCTCACAAATAAATGAAAATATGTATAACTTCATTATTTATCAGGGAAATGCATATTACCATAATGAAATATACCATCAGACCCATCAGACTGTCACAATTAAGTCTGTCTATTGCAAATTTTATATGAGGCAATGGTAATTCCCATTCACTACTGGTCACAGTATATATTGGTATACCCACTTGGGAAAACTGGTGAAATTTAATAAATTTACCTCAGTAAACTTCATGTACCAGCAGTTCCAATCCTGAATATATCTCTTAGAACTTGAGATCCATATGACTATGAACTTCTTTGTGCATGTATATTACATCAGGGTTCATACATAAAAATGTTCATAGCAATATTGTTTGCAAGAACAGAAAACTAAAAACGCCAAAATGTCCATCAACAGAAGAATGTTGTTTAAACAGTGGAACACTGTATCACAGTGAAAACAAGTAACTACATCCATATCACTAATAAAGGTAATTCTCAAAAATATAATGCAGAGCATAACAAAAAAACATGGAAAAACATAGGCAATAATAAAAATTTCATTATTTAACAATACATACATTGATAGTAAAACTGTAAGCAAAGCAGAGAATGATTAACATAATATTTGATGTAGTTCTTTCCTCTGTGGACAAGACAGGTATATTTTATTGATTCAGGCAGAAGAGGGATTCTATACTATAAGTTTATTATTTCTTTTTTTTCTAACTCTTTCTTTCTTTCTTTCTTTCTTTCTTTCTTTCTTTCTTTCTTTCT